>NW_027281973.1:0-112500 GCF_046629955.1 Centroberyx affinis
CCCTCTCTCTCTCTCTCTCTCTCTCTCTCTGTTAGGTGCAGTACTTGGTCGACCACGGTGCGTTGGTGGAGCATGTGGACTGCAGTGGGATGCGTCCTCTGGACCGAGCGGTGGGCTGCAGGAACACCTCAGTGGTCGTCGCTCTGCTCAAGAAGGGAGCCAAGATAGGTAAGACCCTGACCCAGACCCTGACCCAGACCCTGACCCTGACCCAGCAGTACTGCTGCGGCGGTTACTTGTTTTTCTTACTGGTGCAGCTAATCTCTTAATTTGTCTCAAGCCATTTCACAATTAATCTTGAATGAAAAAGGTCATGTACAAATGATTTTCTTAACAAATAACAATTCACCCCCCAGACACACCAATTATGAAATTACTGTACAGTGCTTCTCTCACCATATAAAATAGACAAGTAGAAATAATAATAATAATAATAAGAAAACACTGTATAACATGTGCAAGTTACCATTTAAAAATGTAACGATAAAATAATCAAATTAATCAAATGAAATAGGAGATGCCATGTGTTGACTCCCTCATGTCTAAAAGGCCTAACAGGTGAACAGCACTTAATGAGTTAATATGGAGACCGATTTCTCACTCTGAGAAAATAACTCAGAAACCTTAAAAAACTGGACAGTTTCATTCATTTAGAGTTACTGGCTCAATCTGAGAATCACCAACAAGATTCGATTCTCTTTAAACTCCTGCCCTGTCAATCATAACACTGACTCCGCCCACATCCCTGTCAATCAGGATATCACACGCTCACCACCTGTCGCCAAGGCAACGCTGGCCACTTCACAGTCTTCTCTGTCTCTCTCTCTCATAGTCAAATCAAACTCAATAATTACATCACTGTATGTGTGCGTGTGTGTGTGTGTGTGTGTGTGTGTGTGTGTGTGTGTGTGTGTGTGTGTGTGTGTGTGTGTGTGTGTGTGTGTGTGTGTGTGTGTGTGTGTGTAGGGCCGGCAACCTGGGCCATGGCAACCTCTAAACCAGACATCCTGATGGTTCTGCTCAGTAAACTGATCCAGGAGGGAGACAGACTGTACAAGGTACCACACACACACACCCCACACACACACACACACACACACACACGCACACACACCCCACACACACACACACACGCACACACACCCCACACACACACACACACACACACACCAATATAGACACAATATCTTTTAGCATTAAATTAAAACTGTGTGTGTCTCTCTGTGTGTGTGTCTCTCTCTCTTTGTGTGTGTGTGTGTGTGTGTGTGTGTGTGTGTGTGTGTGTGTGCAGCAGGGTAAAGTGAGGGAAGCCGCTCAGTCGTATCAGTCGGCTCTCCAGAAGTTTCCGGGCGACGAGCTGAAGACGTTCAGGCCGCTGAGAGTGTGTGTGCTGCTCAACCTGTCGCGATGCCGCCGCAAGATGAACGTCAGTCTCTCACACACACACACACACACACACACACACACACACACACACACACACGCATTAATAATGAAATATAAACACATACACATATAACCATAACACACATAAGCATATAGATATTCACACACACACACACACACTCACAGCATCACAACTGTACTTCACTGCAGAAAACCCGGGAGACATGACATTACATAACACCTGTTGGAGTTAAATTTCTGTCTAAAATTGTGTGTGAGCTGAACGTTTTGAAATGTTTCAATCGCAAACTCATGGTTTGCCAACCCAAACTCCGCTCTGTAAGTGCAGAAATTAGCGATGACCTAGTGGTGGACGGTGTAACGGTAGAAACGACACACCCGCAGAAGTCTGTGCTGTTGCCCTTAAGCCAGAGAGGCTGCAGGCCAACAGTTTTTGGTTGAACATTGCACTACTACAATCACAAATCACCATGTCAGCAGCATTTTGTTTTTGGCACACAAATCTTGACCTTGTGCTTGTTCACGAAAATTCAAGTATCGGCCGATACCGAGTACCGGTCCAATCCATTACTTTTACTGGCTTACTTCCTTAATTTGGGCTCAATGGACAAAATTATTGAGATAAATCCTTGTTTTTTTCCACCATTTGAAAAATACAGGCTTCTATGTGCCACAAATGCATAAAATCAAGACAGTTTGCTTGTATTTCTTCCATGTTACTCGTGGCTTTGGGTATCAGAGTTTAGTCTTGGGTAAAATCTCCAACATTTTAGCCTGCTATCCCTACCTTGTACAGTTGTGTCCGAGGCACCGGTGCTTTCAGCAGATTTCATTATCCTTTGCAAATGTGCTCGATGAAGCACAGAGGTTAATTACATGAGGTCCACACATAATACCAGTCCTGTGCGAACAGGGCTTGAGATGTAAAATGAAAATTGAAGCCGTAAATGGTGATTCGTAATGGTAAAAATCTCACTGAACTTGGGTTATATTCCCATTTCTGGATTTACAGAACTTAATTTCTGTTTGCAAATCATGATTTTACGATTGAGAAGTTTCTAAATGTTCATTTCTCACCCATTTGTTGAGACAGAAATGATTCTTGGTAACATCTCAGCAGCAGCTCTGTCCAGCCTCCATCGCTTCCTTTGCTTTGATTGTCTCAGTCTGTCTCCAAGCTGACAAGAGAGAGCGACAGGCGTCTAGCTGTCATCGGCTATCTGGAACAACAGAGCTGTGTGTGTGTGTGTGTGTGTGTGTGTGTGTGTGTGTGTGTGAGTGAGAGAGAGAGAGAGTGTGAGTGAATGTCCACAAACATTATCCATGTACAGTATGTGTTGTTTTCTTCTACATTTTTGATTTGAACCATGCAGTCTTTGTGTTTTCTTAGACTTTGGTTGCCATGTCTGCTTTTCTTCTTGATTTCCCGACAGCGGAGGAGGGGACAGTGATGTCATTGCACCAGTCCAGGCTGTGGTGATGTCACCATCTTCTCCTGGTTTATCCTCTAGTGGTGGGAAGACCAGTTCTTTAAAATAACTTGATTCTTTCAGGCTGTCGGACAATAGTAAAATGATTCAGGACCGGTTCAGCTGAACAGAACACAACCTTATAAACAGACAGCTGATTTTTATGTTGTGTCGTGTTATTCTGATGACTTACCTTGCCTTACTTTGCTACGCCGCCTACGTCAGGCCTGAATAACAAGTGCAGCCAACGCATTTCTCTCAGAATCACATGTGAAACTGAAGTATATTTGATTTTGGTTGGTGGTTGCCTTTTTGGTCTGCAGCTACAAAGCTTTGAACGGGAAAATCATGTATTTTTGTGGGTTTGGTTTTGCCTTTCATCATGTTACATCGTTTTGACGAGTTCACACTGCTAGCTATCAAGCGGTAATTATGTAGCATAAATTGGAAATAAACAGGAAAAAAATCAATAAAATTACTTAAGACTGGTGGCTCAGTGGTCTAAGGCCATGTAAACGGGACGTTCTGCGTTCGAATCTGGACCAGAACCTTTGCTGCAATTCGCTAGCATCTATCTAATAAAAAAATGGCAAAAATGCCCCAAAAATAATCTGAAAAAAACAAAAACAAAAATTACTGAAGAGTTTACCATCGACGATGGATCAGCCGTTGTCCAACCATTGTTTTTGAGACGTTTATTCCTGTCGTCTTTCAGATAAAGAACTGACAAGCTTGGAATGGCTGGAATCAACTTCTTCATTCTTCATGAAACTAAATCACATCAGTAAAGAAACGAGGAAGCTGAAATCTGATTGGCTGTTGATTGGAAGTTCAGCTCACGCATCGGCTGAGTTTCCCCGGTCGCTCAGCTCTGTGGGGAATTAATGAACTGACTTGGCGATCCTGTTGCTCATGAGGGTCGACGGTTTTAATATAGTCGGCCTCAGTGGGAACTGAACCCTAACTCTGGCAGTGTTAGTGCCTTGGGTTAGTGAGGGTTAGTGGAAGCCTCTCAGAAACAGAGGAGGCTTGGTCTTGGTCTGATCAGACTTCAAACATCTTCAACCATCTCTGTATCTCCATTTGAAAACCACGTCTACCTCCTGTCCTCCACCTCCAGTCTCACCAGTCTGAATGACAAACTTCTTCCATCCTGACATCCCATCACACTGTGGGAAGAGTTGAAGGGCTTCATCCAAAACGCTCCACTACAGAAAAATGTAGCCACCTGAAATTCACCAGTCAGCATTTCAAAATCACAGATTCTATCCTCAAAAACACAAAATTATTTTGTAATCAAAAATCTTAAGATGACGCCTAACTTGAATCGTTTAATCGTGAAATGAAACTCTTCACTCACAATTTCTCTGTCCTCCATCCTGACATCCCATGATGCAGTGGGAATACCTCCTCTCTCCACCATCCTGACATCCCATCATGCATTGTGAGTGACGGTGCCTGTTGTTGCTTGCAGGACTTTGGCCTTGCTGAGGAGTTTGCCACCAGGGCGCTAGAGTTGAAAGCCAAATCCTACGAGGCCTTTTACGCCCGAGCCCGCGCCAAACGCAGCAGCAGGTAACCGTAGCAACACAGGAAGAGAGGGAAAAACAGGGCGGGGCCTAATATATTACCATCTGATTCGTCTCTCAATAAAAATCTATAGAAAAAGGAAGCTTCTGAGAGCGGAGAAATGTGAATAAAAGAGGAAGCCGAGGTTTCAAACATGTGAAAGAACAGTTTGGATCACTGGGGATGTCTTGGTAAGTTAGTCTGCAATACAGACACTTACAAAAAAGTCACATGTGAAATCCACATGTGAATTCAAAGCACATGTGCTTTCTGGACACATGTTGATTTTCACATGTGAACAATTTTTCTCATGTTGTATTCTGACATCACATGACAATTTCTACATGAAGTGTCTTTTTCACGTGAAAACTGAAGTTCAATTCACTGAAGTTCAATTCACAGGTGAAAATGTCAATGGGAAATTTCACATTTCCCAAAAAGCACATGTGCTTTGAATTCACATGTGGGTTTTTTGTAAGGGGATAACCAACCATCGTTCTTTTCTAAAGCAGATTGGCTGGTTAAATGGTAAAAGTGGCTAGTGGAAAAATGTAGTTTCCTTACTTTATGTTTTCAAATCTGTTCTTTCAGATGCTCGAAGCCTCGTTTCTTCTCACAAAGTAAAGTGACCTCTGTTGTCCGTCCCTAGTAGTTCCTACTAGTTTCTGTGAAGTTCAGCAGTGTTCATTAAAGCCAGACTGAGGCTGCTTTTACTTCTGTTTGCTGCTTGCACTGATCCATTCCTGCTCCTTCATTTTCACTGTCTTTGTCTGTCAGTCAGTCAGTAAAACAGACAGCCAGTCCCTCAGTATAGATGTGTATTGATGTCCAGTTGAAAGACATGTGTCATCAAATAATACACACATTTTTTGGTAGATTGTCCTCTAGGTCAACTTTGCTGTTGTGTGATAGTAGGGTCCATGATAACACTTTAACACCATACTACCAGTCAAAAGTTTGGACACACCACAATTTTCTTTATTTTTACTATTTTCCACATTTTAGAATAGTATAGTAAAGACTCAAAACTATGAAATAACATGAATGGAATTATGGAGTGACCAAAAAAGTGTTAAACGAATCAAAACTATCTTATATTTTAGATTCTTTAAAGTAGCCGCCATTTGCCTTGATGGAAAGGCAAAGGCTTTGGAAAAAGAAATTCATACATAGGATCAACTTCACTATTTATATTTATCTAAGAAACTAATTACTAAGCAGAAGACTGTAGATCAGAATGCTTTAAGAGAATGAAACACAGAACATTCAGTCAGGTGGGTCCAGACTGGTGACTGGTAGTTTATGTTGAGTGACAGTAGGACACTAGCATTACCCAAAGTAAGGAGACTGACCGTTCATTTTTGGCCGGTAGATTCATGATTTTAAAAAATGAAATATCATTAACTCAATATAGCTGATATAGCTGATTCATCTGCTGTACTCTGATCTTTAGCTGTACAGTCTCCCATTGCCCTTCCGTTGGTATGTTATTTTTTATTTTTTATTTTTTTTTAATTGTTAAGGGCTTTTTACACGGGACACGACATCCGCATGCGGACTCACACTGCCTCTCTGCAGCACTCACTGCACCTCATGTGAAGACTGGTCCTCTGCACAGGGTTGTGACAGGTAGAGACTAGGACCCAGATGCAGACACTCGGAGACAGAAAATGAAAGATGAAAAAAGTACTTTACTGAGAGCTAGCAAAATACAACCAAACCAGGAAGGGATCAGGCAAGGCAGAGTCAGACAAGGCAGAATTCAGATAACCAATTAATACAAACAGGAACATGAAATGCGGGAAAGCTAGGCTGAACACACTAGACAATCTGGCAAGGACTGAAAGGAAAGTGACTGGTGTGTATAAGTCGCTAATTGTGAATTACGACCAGCTGGTGCAGGGAGGAGCTGGACTGGACTAATAGAAGCTCTCAACGGGACCTAGAAACACAACACATAGACAAACAGATCAGAGAGGAGTAGGAGAGGCAGACATTGGGACAGCCGGTCCCATGACAGTGGTAACCTTTTAAAATGGCCGCAACACACAGCTGTGTAGTCCACAAGATGGGAAATCACAGACCTCAAGAATTAACTTTTCCTACTTTTTTCAAACTCAGTGACAACAGAACAAACTCGTTTCACTAGCAGGTAAAATGAGAGTCTCCCCGCACACCTCGCACTGAAAATGAATGAGGACCAGGCGTCCCGTGTGAAAAGCCTCACAGCCAACGATCTGCTGGGACGGGACAATCTACCAGAAACATGATGTGTTCCTTTAATGCTCTCATAAACAAAGGCACACACCCTGCTCACACACACACACACACACACACACTTCTCTGCTCTTTCTTTATTGCTGTGATCTCTCATTCTGTTACCTTCTGATATCTGACTTCTGTATCTATCTATCTATCTGTCTGTCTGCCTGTCTGTCTGTCTGTCTGTCTGTCTGTCTGTCTCTCTGCCTGTCTGTCTCTCTGTCGGTCTGTCTGCCTGTCTGTCTGTCTATCTGTCTGTCTCTCTGTCTGTATGCCTGCCTTTCTGTCTCTCTGCCTGTCTCTCTGTCTGCCTGTCTGTCTGTCTGTCTGCCTGTCTGTCTGTCTGTCTGCCTGTCTGCCTGTCTCTCTGTCTGTCTGTCTGTCTGTCTGTCTGTCTGTCTGTCTGTCTGTCTGTCTGTCTCTCTGTCTTCACTCTCTCTCTCTCCGTGCAGGCAGTTCCACGCAGCCCTGGAGGACCTGATTGAGGCCAGCCGCCTGTGCCCGTCCAACCGGGAGATCCAGCGCCTGCTGACCCGGGTGGAGGAAGAGTGTCGGCAGGTTGCTAGGCAACAAGTCCCACCACACCCTTCATCTCATCTTTATTATCGACAACATCAAGCCACGCCCACCAATGAGGCGGGGTGCGGAGATTTAGGACTTCTGCAGGTACAGGAAGGGGAGGAGGAAGAGGAGGAGGACGAGGAGGAGGAAGAGGAGGAGGGGAAGGCGGGTTATGAGGAAGGAGACGCTCCTCCTCACTCCTCCCCCTCCCTCTCCTTCTCCTCCCATCCCCTCCCTCCTCCAGTTCCAAGTCTGGACGCCCATTGCCACCCCGGGGTGCCGTCGCCCTCCTCCCTGCCCCGCCCCCACCTGTACCGCCGCCTCCCCAGTCCCACACACCCCTCCCCCTCCTCCTCCTCCTCCTCCTCTCCCTCTCACCCTCCTCCTCCTCCTCCTCCTCCCTCCTCCTCCTCCTCCCATCCCCGTTTCAGCCCTCCCACCTCCCCTCTGTGGCGGCAGCAGCGAGCCAGCCCCACATCTGAAAGCGGACCCGGGCTGA
The DNA here is from genome assembly GCF_046629955.1 of Centroberyx affinis. NCBI lineage: Eukaryota > Metazoa > Chordata > Actinopteri > Beryciformes > Berycidae > Centroberyx > Centroberyx affinis. The sequence continues at coordinate 7,768 of NW_027281973.1, forward strand.
CGGGAGCCGGACCCGGGCTGACGGGAGCCGGACCCGGGCTGACGGGAGCCGGACCCGGGGCTCTGCGGCACCACCCGCGCTCCGCCTCGCCCCACCGCCAGTCAGACCGGTACCACCAGAGCCAGGGAGCGCTGCAGCATCACCATCTGTCCGGTCAGAGATCCTTCCAGAACCAGAACCCGGTCCAGGGCCAGTGGCTCCAACCGGCCAAAGTCCAGATCGTCAGGACCGGCCAGCCCAGCTCCTCGGCCCACTCCGGTGCGGTTCTGGGAAGTTCGGTCTACTCCCGGCTCGCCCACCTGCCCCCCGACCTGGCCGAGCTGGTGGAGGGCGTCTACCCGAGGTCCCCGGATGCGCCACCTGGCCTGCAGGTCCAGGCTAGTCTGACTTCTGGGGCTTCGTATCCGCAGGACGATTTGGACGTCGACTCGGTTCACGAGAGCAGACCCTCGTCAGCCTATGGGAGAGGAGCGGGCGGGGAGAGGGCGGGGCCGAATCGATTCGGCCCCGCCCCTCAGATCAGCCGCAGCCGATCAACAGCGGCCTACTACCCTGTGGAAGTTACCGAGGCGACGCTGGGGTCACGTGATAACCCTCCTTCGTCACACGATGATCATCATCACCTCCAGGGGGGGCTGCGACGCCCGCTCAGTGCCCACCCCTCCTCCTCCTCCTCCTCCTCCTCTTCCCCCTCCTCCTTCGCTCCTCCTCCCAGGACTCTCATGCACTCCCAGAGCGTCAGCCTGCGTTTCCCCCCCAGCGGCAGCAGCCTCGCCGGGGGGCAGCCAGCTAATCTAGGCCCAGGCTTCAGGGCCTCGGCCTCCACCCAGCACATGGATTTACCTTTGGATCTGGCCTATGAGGGAGGGGTTACTGGTTACCGTGACGATCTATTTCCAGTCTCTCCTCCCCAATCAGACATGCGCATGCTGGGGGGCGGGACTTACCCTGGAGAAGCGCTCCGTTCATCTAGGAACACCCCTTTTATGGGCGTGATTGACAAGACAGCCAGGGTGAATCAGCAGCAAGCTCCTCCTGCTTCCTCTTCCTGTCCCGCCCCCTCCCGCTCCTGGGCTGTGTCTTCATTGGACACGGTGGTCACCTCGCCGAGCAAAACGCCCTCCAGTCACGGGGGCTGCAGCCAACCGCAGCCCTCCTCCATCGCCTACTACAACCGCACCAACAACGCCCACAACGGCCACCTCCCCCCCGACGACCAGCTCGGCTGCTATCAGGCGTCGCCGGGCAATGGTCCCCATGGTAACGGTTCAGGACGGGTGGCCGGTCAGAATCCCACCTTCCCGGACGTGAAGCTGGCCCGGACGCTGCCGGTGACCCACACCTACTCAGACAGACAGCCTGACAGACAGACAGGCCCGACCTCCCCCATCAAACCAAAGAGACCCTTTGTAGAGTCCAATGTATAGACGATTTATGTCTTTCGCCCTCTAGCGCCAAGTCGCAGCAAATCACTCCAGCTGAAAGTGAAAGCACGGATCGACGACGTTAGGCAGCCGCTCCGCTGACGGACGGGTAGCCTGTGTGGATTTGGATCTTATTCAGTTTTTAAATATTAGTTAGAAATTGGTCATGACATTGGCCTTGGGAGAAAAAAGACTGTGCTGTGGTGTCGCCCAGCTAGCATCAGAGTCTTAAGACTTTGCTAGCACATCATTATCAATCAAAAAAATTTGCATTTCTTGCGTTCTAAACATGGTTACTGGGAACAAAGTCCTTTCTGTTTTTTTGATCCACTGCTGGTGAATGTCTTGCTCTTCTGTACGGCCAGGAAACCTCTGCAGAGAGCAGCCGAGATCTCCTAGACATCGTCCTTTCGTCAAAGTTGTATGAAAAAGGAGAATTCGCATACAAAACAATGTTATTGTGCGGGAGTAGTAGTGAGATGCCACCGCACTAATGGCGACTTGATTCGTCTAGAGAGAGAGAGAAAGAGTTTTAGAGGAACAGTGTGAAGCCCCATGAAGGGAAGCTTGTATTTAAAGTAGTCCAGGGTATAAACAGTGATAGATAGAAGATTACAGTTCGTGCTGTGGGGAAGGAGGAGGGCGTCGAAGACTTTGGAAAAAGTCCCCTCAATGTGATTTATTTCTAAGTAAGATACAGGTTAAATTTAAAATGCACACACATAGGGACTATGACATTATTATAGAGATGAGAAGGGAGAAAAGATTTACATGGAGGTTGGAAGCAGAAAATACTGTGTCACTGGTCAGGTCAGTCAGTTATACAGCCAGAGAGAGAGAGGAAGGAAGGAAGGAAGGAAGGAAGGAAGGAAGGAAGGAAGGAAGGAGGGAAGGAGGGACTGCTACAATCGCTGTCAAAGCACAGAGAAGGAGGAGGAGAAGGAAACAGGAATAAACACAAAACCGACACTGGTTGAGGTTCAACAGCAGGATATGGAGGAAGGAGGAGAAGATGAGGAGAGGATGTCTTCTTCTGAACCCCCACAATGCACTGCTCTGTTCCTGTCCAGGTGATTCGGTCTCCATAGAAGAAGACGAGGTGGAGCCTGCAGACCACAGACTCTTCTTTTATGCTCAGGATTTGCAGCCATCAGCTTTTCAAACCAACCAGAAGATAAAGGAAGGGAGGGGGGGGGGTTCAGCTTTCCCTCCCCCCAGCTGAGTGCTTCTGCTGGGGTCTCTGGGTCCGTACAGGGTTCACATCTGGGACTCTGAAACACTGACATCCAGTCTTTGGAATGAAAGAGTCTGACAGGAGAGAGACACAAAACACTGCTGTCTTAGCAGTAAAATCGTCTCTGTCCTTTGGTTTAGCGTTTAATGAAGATTTTTTACCACGTTTAAAGTTCATAAAGGTTTTGAGCCCAGGTTCCAAAAACAGAGATTTGAATACAATCGCCCTGGGAGCCAGGCTCTTTAAAAAATACCTGTTAGAAGCTGGCCAGTGACCTGCTTTAGGTCCCAAGCCATAGTTTGAGAAACCAGGCAGTTTGGCACTGCATAACACTGACTTGCTGTATCCACCAGTACAGCTGGGCTCAACAGGAATACTGTATATAGGCCTACGTAACAGCAAAAACAAGTGATATTTATCTTAAGTTATGCCTGTAATATACTGTATAAACATCATTTCTCTTAAACCTGTATATTTATCTGGGATTTGCCTTTGTCAGTTTATTTTGAGGGTTTTTCACTCAAAAGACAGAAATTGCTTCCTTGAACTTTACGTTCAAGAAAGAAGAAGAAAACCAGCAGAGTTGAAGCGTTTCTTCTGCCATACTCTCTAGAAGATTCCTCAGAGGGAATCTGTTCTCACCTGCTGTTATTATTCATTCACATCTATTACTGCTTGTTTACAGCAGGGTGACACTGTAAAAATGTCTTTAAAGAGGTTTTGACTAGCAAAGCTAGTTGTCTTTATTTATGAAGACCTTTTGTATTCTCCACTTAATGGTTGTAATCAATACAAACCAGGAAGTAATAAAAGACACTAACTGATATCCTAGGTCCCTTTACACCCGTTGCCATGGAAACAATGTGCAGAAATGTCAAGAGGAGACATCAGTTGGCCTCTCCTGCTGTCAGAAACACAGTAGGAGCCAATCCCTGGGCCAGTTTGCCAGAGTGGGCGGGGTTAATAGACTCTGTAGCTCAATGGACATTCAGGAAGCAGGACTGAACCAGGAATTCACTTTTTTTTTAAATACAGTCCAGTTTGGTTGTAAATGACTGTTTGTGTATTTTATTCACATGTATGCCTGTTTCTTTTTACATCTCAGAGCTGGTGGAAGCTGTGGCCTCTCGGTCACGGTACAGTCTCTCTGACCGCCGACGTCTCTTCATGTGAAGGACAGACAGCTCAGGAGACTTCAACACTTCATCACTAGTCATAATTACATTTTGACCGGTGAAAGTGAAAATTTGTATTACAACTAGCCAGAATGATGAAATAAGATATCCACCAGCCAGTTTGACTAGTCAGAATTACATTATGGATATGTTGATTGGAACTAATGACTAGCTGAAAATTAATAGTGATTACATTTTAAACCGCTTGTTGTCGTCTTTCATTAAGACACTGTGCTGTAACTCGCCTGTACTGTACATATAAACATGTTAACATGGTAACTCTGGGATGACCTGCAGAAGTTGGCCCCCGACCCGCTCAAGGGTCCCGAGCCAGAGTTTTACATCCTCTGTTTCAGAATGACGCCTGTGAGAAGAGGGCAGCATTAGTCTGTTTTCTGTCAATGGGGTTACTGTGTACTGTAAAATATGACAAGTTACGTTTTAACACCCACGATGGTTAAAATAATAAAATTAATAATAAAAATACTAAAAAGCAACATGAACATGTTTTTTCAAACCTCCCTGCCCATGCTGAAGTACTGACTGTCATCAAAAAGAAAGAAAGCATTAGGAAAAATAGAACAGTGTTTGTGGTTCTTCCTCCATATTAGGGTTTTGAAAGCAGATATACATCAGGTTCAGGTTCAGGATTCTTTATTGCCATTTGCAACCAGTGCACTGGAAATCTTACATGCTTTTTCTCACAGTATAAAACAAAAATATACAATATTACACTATATACAGTCAGTTCCAAGTATACACAATCCACAGTATTTGACAAAATATACAAAATTTCACAATACACAGTCAATTACAGTATGCACAATAGAATAATATAAGAATACGAATAATATATGAATAATAATATATAATAACACAAGAACAGAATAATAGCAGTGTGCAACAGTAGTGATTGGTGGCCCCAGGGGTTGAGGGGCGGGACATGGCGGGTGGGAGTGTTCATTACCTGGGGGGAGGGGGAGTTTCGCGGTAGTTTGTAAGAGAGCAGTAGAGCTGTTGTGTTGCTGTGTTGGCTGTTAAATAAAAGCCAAGTTGGCAACTGGAGATACTCATTGTGGACAACTGGTTCCTGCTGGGGTCATTAAAATATGTATATATATAAAGAGGAAGCTGAGGTGGTTGCCGGGTCCAGACCTTAGATCGGGCCCAATAAAACAAGACCGACCCGACCTGAGCCCGTGCACGTTCTGTCTGAGCCCGGCACGGGCCCGTCCCATTGGCTGCATTTATGGGCCCGAGCCCGGTTTAAAACCGAAATTTTCTTAGTAAGTTGGCTGTTTATAAGGAAACTAATTCCGAGTTGTTTGAATGACAAAAATCTGTTCAGAATTACGGGCGGGATCTTACTGAACAGCCTACCTCCTGTCGCAAAGGTGCCGTAGGCAGCGGAAACCCGACACTTACATTTCATATCGTAACCTTTGATTGACTGTTGATAGAAACATAGGCTAAAAGGAATTAACAATCAGACTTTGCGGATTACAGAGAAATTTGAATGACAGAAATCTGTTCAGAATTACGCACGGGATCTTAATGAATAGCGCAACATGGAAGCGAAACTTGTTTCAGTTGGTTCAACAAACCCAAGCAGCCTTTGCGCATGCCTATATACATATATATATATATATATAAACATCGCACAAAAAGTTCGGAACTTTGTGTTTGGTAGATTATTTCTCTGTTGTAACAATGCTTCTTGGCAATACATTTTATACCGTTGGAAAGTCTGTTTATTTCCCTTTTAAATGGTGCCTCATTTGTAAGGAACATGCATTTGTGGGATGAGCAGCACAGCTGAGTATGTGGGTTGCGCTCATGTAAAATTTGCCAAATCTTCTCTGCCAATGCCAAACAGCTTATTCTGCTGTTGCTATTGACTCTTGTTTGGTGTTGTTTGGTGGATTGGATGATTGAAGTCTATCAGTAACAAGGAAGAAACAAGACATATTGGCAATTTTACAATTTATTCATTTAACAAACAGTCAGGAGCCTCAGTAGCGTGTGGAAGAACCATACACAGCCACAACAGCCTGGCACCTCCTCCTCATGCTGGTCACCAGCCTGGTCACACACTGCTGTGGGATGGCATTCCACTCCTTAACCAGGAGTCAGCCAACGTGGTTGTGTTGGTCACTCTAGCACGAACTGATCCCATAAGTGTTCAGTTGGGTTGAGGTCAGGACTGTTGGCAGGCCATTCCATTCTCTCTACTCCCAAATTCTGGAGGTAGTCTCTGATAAACCCCGCTCTGTGGGGACGAGCGTTGTCATCTTGGAGGATGGAGTTCGGTCCCAGACTGTGGAGATATGGGATCGCCACCGGTTGCGGAATCTCATCTCGCGATCTCTCTGCATTGAGATCGCCTCCGATGATGACGAGCCTCGTTTTTCCAGTGATGGAGATGCCGCCCCACACCATCACACCGCCTCCACCAAAAGGTGTTACTCTATCGGTGCAGCGATCAGCACAGCGTTCTCACCATCTTCTCCACACTTTGACCCTACGATCCAGCTTCCGTAGGCAGAATCTGGACTCATCGCTGAACATAACGTTCCTCCACATGTTCAGGTTCCAGTGCAGGTGCCAGTCAGGTACCTGATTGTCAGCACCTGGGGGACCGGAAGCTCAAAACAAGAGTCAATAGCAACAGCAGAATAAGCTGTTTGGCATTGGCAGAGAAGATTTGGCAAATTTTTCATGAGCGCAACCCACATACTCAGCTGTGCTGCTCATCCCACAAATGCATGTTCCTTACAAATGAGGCACCATTTAAAAGGGAAATAAACAGGCTTTCCAACGGTATAAAATGTATTGCCAAGAAGCATTGTTACAACAGAGAAATAATCTACCAAACACAAAGTTCCGAACTTTTTGTTCGATGTTTATATATATACTGTCACGGGTAGGTGTGGTGAGGACCCAAACGCAGGACAGCGAGGCAGGTGGTGATCAAAAACCCCAAGACTGGGTGTTTAATGCACAGATAGCAGGTGACACAGGAAACCAGAAGACAAGAGCTCTACACAAACTGACACCAGTAACAGAACAATGAACCGACAAAGACTGACTGGGGAAACAAGACTAATATACACATGGGGTGATTACAGATGAGACACAGCTGGGGCAGACAGAAAACAAGGTACACGTAGAACTAAGAGAACTAGACCGGGAAAACATACAAAGAAATACAAAATCTAGACAGGGCAAAAGTCAAAACCCTGACATATATACACATATATATATATATATATATATATACACACATATATATATATATATATATATATATATATATATACATACATACACACGTATCCAGGGCCTATATATAACATTTTGATTTGATTATCACACCAAATAGCTTACTCCCCACCCCAATTATTAAACAAAAAAAAAGACGTTATATCTGACAGTCTCGGGTTCAGGCAGAGAATCAAACCTCTGGCTGAGTCTGACGGTTAGCTGTGGTCGCACGCCTAGGCTTTAGTTAGGTCACCAGAGAAATAAACATTCGGCCGAGCCTTCCTGAGCTCACATAGAGCCCAGACAGTAGTTAGTACATGAAATTACACTTTTGAGTAACATTATTTTACGACCAACATTCCTGAACCTTCAGCTAAGGTTTCATTCCCAAGTGCTCCACACTCGCTCAGGGATAAAAGAGCTTCTCCTGAGAAACAACAATCACTCTGCACGTAGGCTCCCGCTCCACCTGCACTTGCCAACATTGAAAGGTCAAAGGATAATTATGCTGCTCATTGATTGGTTATTACAAAGTCTTGCTCTGATTGGCTATAGGAAACTTCAGTTTGATTGGTAGATACATGTGTGGATTTCCCCCCACTTCCTACAGAATAATCGTGCAAAAAAGATTTGTGTCTCCTTATCGGTTTGCATCCTCAGGATGAGACTGAAAAATGCACAGATGCAGATCTGTGACTCAGTACAGGTTTTGTTCTTGTGAGACACAACAGTGTGCATTTGTTGATAAACATTCACACGTGAATTTTGTTTGCTGTTCACAAATCTTCAATCACAAGTTTATGAATTTCTTTTCCGTCCCGCTGCTTTATATCGAGTGAAAATTCCACCCAAAAAAGTGCACTCAGAAAGTAAAGTTTGGTAGAAGTCAGTGTATGTGAGTGGTGTCCGCACAACTATGATGAATGAATGCACTGCAAAATATACGTGGACTGTGTTAGAATATCACGATTCTCACAATCTCTCTGTAACGGCAGATCGTGGAGATATTTTCACCGGTTATGATCTAAGATCGTCATATCGCCCACAAACTACAGTGTGGAATAAATTGTTGAGTTATGGATGACACTGTGTCCTGTATCCTGATGTGGGCTGATGTAGTAAAATTATACAAACAAAACTCATTTGTGACCAACAGGCAATATTTTTCTTTTCAAACTTGCCACAATGTCCTTTCAAATGGCAGCAAAACTGTGGTGAATTCTCATCAATAAATCTGAATGCTCTCTGCCCATAAACATCACATCTCTTCAACTGGGGATCAAAGAAAACACAGACTCTCCCTGACATATTTACCCCCTTGTTTAAGTTTTTCATAAATCCTGAACTCTTAATTCTGATATTTCCCACAGCACCTGAAGCAGCAAATTTCAACACACAACAGTCAGTTTGTCACTGTCAGCTCAGCATATGAAAGGCAGAATTTACCAAAGTAAAGTTGGCCAGGGGGAAAGATAAGACTCATGTCATGAGATGTGACCCCCCACCCCACCCTCCCGTAACAATAGAACAATAGAACAAATATTACCAATGACATTATCAATTACCTTTAATGATCTGGCTGACAAAGTACTCTCACATACACAATGTCACATGACTTGTGGTTGGCTAAGTGAAGAGAGTTGGAGCCTTGGAGGAGGCGGCTGCTTCCTGTCAATACTATCGTTTTCTAGCAACCAAAAAGAGCCACTGCTCTGATTGGTTGCCACTCTAACAGTAAGAAATTCCACGACAGTCCTTCACTCATAAAGCGGGGCGGGGGGCCCCCGCTTACCTAGAACTGATGAAAAAAACAGGAAGCAACGTCTGTCAGTGTTTCCTCTACAGATGACTAGTCAAACACTAGTCAAACAGATTAGAAAGTCTGTTTGACTTGATCTGGATGTGAGTTCACCAGGTAAGGATCCTACCAGGAAACATTAGACATGTTTGATACATGAAGTATGGAGAATTGTGTTGTGTTTGTACAACTGTATGACTGTGCACTGGCGACTGGTCACCAGAAAGAACTGCAAACAAATTATGTTATTATTAATTCTCAAAGATTATTATCTGCTATAATGTATAATCTATGAATATAGCATCTTCCTAAATTGCATATCATTTGTGTTAGGATTTTAGTTCATGTTTATTGGTCCCTGCTGTTGGGCTCTGATAGGGGCAGGTTTGGTTATTAGCAATTAATAATTATGAAATTATTAATATTAATAAAATTATTGACGGGGTCAATATCAATGCGGCACCACCCTGGAATCAGGGACCAATAACTGAACCTTTAAGACAGTCTCAAAATGGCTGTTCACCCCAAATGAGAGTGTTTAAGTACCACTGTACATTTATGAGTGAACAGTGAAGGGTGAATTGAATACATGTTTGTATCTTTTGCTATTGTATGTACCATTGTGGAGTGACACTTTCATAAACTTTTCTACTCCACTCTAATCCTCTAAATATATAATGGTAAATATTACAATATCATATCACAACAACAGTGATCAGCAATAATGATAGGCCTAATACTCGTAATAAAATAATTAGCTCATATAGATCCTAACGCAGTCTCGAAGGTAAGAAGTGGATTATCCTTCACCTGAAACGTTTGCCTTGTCATCCTGAAATGCAAATGAGGCAAATGTTGGATCACTATAAACCCCTTCAGTCCATTGGGATGTTCTCTGCTATTCTGGACGGCAAGGGCAGTGACTGTAACATCGAGCGTATTTTGTAGTATTAAACACATATTTAAAGAACGCAAAGAATGGCCTCCTCAGCTGCCGTAGTTGCATCTCTTGCGTAACACAACAGGGTGTTCAACGCACCACCGTTTCCGTTTAAATAAACCTTTTGCTATGTTTTGTCGGGGCTGAACACAGGCAGGTCACAAGTTAGACTGTTGTCACGCCTCATTTCACTGGTGAGATATGAGGAAGTCAGCAGGCCTGACAGCTTGGATAAGATTGACTGAAGTTTGATCCACTGTTAATACACCGAGTGTACAAAACAACAAGACTTTATCAATACCCTACTTTTACAAAGTCCAAGTCTCAATTATAAGAATTAAAATCCTTCTTACTACATGTGAAAGTACAGAGTGTTCACTTTTATTCCGTTTTTTTCTATATTGAATTCCATAGTAAAGTTAGAGAAGAGGAAGTGCAGTAAAAGTGCTCACTCTGTGTTTTCACATGTAGAGATGAAGGATGATTTTTTTTTTTTTCTTTGAAACCTCAGGAGGAATCAAATGTCACGCATAAGTGACTCTGGTATTCCATCCTAAAATCCTGTTAAGATGTAGTGAAGGACTGTCGTGGAATTTCATCAATACACAAACTCAGCTGACTGCTGTTGATGATGCTTTATTTTACGTGCACAGGAGAAAGGTCATCACCCTAGCAGTGGCATGGTCCTTCTCCCGGCGGACACAGGCTCCGGTCAGTATTTATACATAGCTCGGGGGTGGAGCTAACAGAGGAAGTAGAAACTTACATGCAACCAGCCTGCAGTGACACCTACAGGCCTGGTGGCGCACAGCTTATATATAAAATTCCTCCACAGACCCTTGTATCAGACTTCCTAGCAAGACAGGTAAAACTCCAGCTTATCTGGAAAGAAGAAATATATTCAAAATGTTTAACTACTGATAATATAGTTAAACATTGTAATGCTAATGTTAAACACTGCCTCCTTTGCTCAAGCAGATTCCACTGTAATGGTGGCAAAAAAGTTTTTGGGACATGAAAACCAGCAGGGACCCTCAAAATGCCCCAACCTTTTAAAACCCTGCACTCATGAAGTCACACCGTGAAAAAACACAGCTAGTGAGATGGAGTCCTGGGTGCTGCAACCATAATGTGACACTAACACAGCTATGCATGCTGGTTGGTTTATGTGAGGTTCTTCTAAAGGTTTAAAGTTATCACCAACATTTCATTTTCTCCTCCTTTTTTCCTTTTTTTTCCTCATGACTAAACGGCTCAGCTGTTGCCGGCCGCCATTTTGCTGCTAGCAGCAATAATTTTACATTGCTGCTCTGCATTTTGTTTCTACTGTGAAAGTGAAAGAGCAGAAATAGTTTTGTCGGCCTGTAAATGAATAGAATGTTAAATGCATGTATGAGGCATGTGTGTTTGATGAGTTTCTATTCCACTTTCACAGAAAAGAGAACTGATATACTTTTAAACAACAAATGCCAGATTAATGTATTTTGAACTAATTTTGTACCACAAGACAATGTGCAAAAGGTCAAATAAAGAGAATATTTACTTATAGCAACAAGAACATGTGATGTTCAGATCAGGTGGCTCATTCCACTTACTGGCATCACGGTGCTGGAAAGAGTTACAGCCAGGAAATAAAATCTAAAAATATTAACCAGTTCACAGAAATAAAAGGAATGTTAAAGAGAAAAAGAGAATCACCCTGCTCTAACCTTGTTGAAGAAATTCATACATATACAAGTACTGTGTGTTTGCACCAAAGGGTTATATATGATCAGACAATAGAACAAATATTACCAATTACATTATTAATTACCTTTTGTGATCTGGCTGACAAAGTACTTTTACAAGATTATAACAATGGTATCGATCTGATGTGTTGTGATGTGATGTAATGTGATGTGATGTGATTAGATTCATTTTTAATGATCCCAGTGGAGCAATTGCATAATTGTCCTTAGAGTTGAAAATATTGTTGAACTTTACCAGGGAGCAACGATGACGGCGGATAAAGAGAAACTTTTGGAAACACTGGAGGATTTGAGAGATGAAGAGTTCAAGAGCTTCAAGTGGTTCCTGCCGCAGGCTGAGATCCCAAAAGGTTTCCCAGCCATCCCAAAGAGCCGACTGGAGAAGGCAAACAGGCAGGACACAGTGGATCAGATGGTGCAGACCTACAACCAACACTCTCTGGAGGTGACCAAGAAGGTTTTGATGAAGATCAACAGGAATGATCTAGAGCAGAGTTTGTCAAACAGCAGCTCAGGACCCAAAGGTAAGTCATGGGGAGATAAAAATACGAACATATAAAAAACAGAAATGACACAGATGACGCACAGACTTGTAATTAAACACTGGTAGCACTTTACTCAAATATCAGGTAACAGAAGGAAGATGAATAAAGTGTCATTTGTCTATTTGGTCTATCTCTACAGACTATGTAACCCTAACCCTATCTCTAACATTAACCCCGACCCTAAGATTAACCCAAGCCTCTACACAGACTTCACACAATTATCACTTTCTCAGCCTGTTTTATCTGTTTTTTCCTTTGTTTTTGTTTGTTTTTTACTTCTGCTCTGCTGTTATTCTGCATTCAGACAGTAGATGTGTGAGGAGAGGCAGGCTGCCTTTTGAGTCTCTGTGTTTATTTTGAGTTTTATGTTATGCAGCAAAAAGGCAAGTCTCATTGTGTTGTGATTGTATCACACTTTATTGATCCCCAGGGGTTCAGGTACAGGGTAATGCTGCTGAATTTAGCTGTTTGTATTATTTAAGAGCATGAATGGGTATAATTTGACCTTTAAAACACATTAAAAGTATTTACTGCCATTTAGTTTTGTGGAGCAGAATTGACTCCCATTCATTCTGACTGTGACTCTGGTCCCATTTATCAAGTGCTGTAGAGACAGAGAAAAGGTTTTGAGCTCAATCAGACCCACAAGGCCTCAGAGGGCAGTCAACCCAGGACCAGGACCAGCAGACCTCAGTCAAGGACGAGACAGAGAGACAGACAGCAGGTCAATGGTTCAGGTTTAAATAAACAGGAACACATGTATGGGTCTGCACAGAGGAAGACGGTTTGTGTCAAAATGAAAACTAAACATGATGAATGTTCACTTCCTTCAGTCCTTCAGTATTTATGTAAAGAGTTGTGGGATGAATAGGAGATATTGGCTGGTTGGCTAGTGTTAAATTCAAGCCCTTTTAAAGTTCCTCTCTCTCTCTCTGTCTCTCTCTCTCTCTTTCCCTCCCTCTCTCTCTCTCTCTTTCTTTCTCTGTCTCTCTCTCTCAGTGGATGTCGGTGATGTCGGGGAGACTTCAGAGAACAGAGGATCTTCCTCCATTCAACCACAGTCTGCTCCTCTTCCTCACCTTCCCACTGACAGCAGTCAGACTGAAGGTAAAGCTATTCTCTGGCTCGTCCTGGCTGCCATGTTGGTCTTGTCACTGCCCATTTAGTTTGGCTGTTAAAACGATTAAGGATTTAGTAAATATTTTTCTTTTACTTGATGTCACAGCTCCTGGAGCCGTATTCACAAACATTGTGAGAATCTTCTCAGAGTCTTAACTTCGCCTAAAACTTCCTAGCAAGGAGTTCTAGCTTAGGAGCGATTTAGGAAAGTTCTCAGAGCGACTCTGAGCGAGGAATGGACAGAACTGTTTAAAATAAACTGCATCACAAGTGGTTTTCACACAGCGCTTATCCCAGGGCTAAGAAACGATTCACACAGGCAAATTCCAAAGTGGGATAACCCCGACTTTAGCCCAGGGCAGCTGGCCCTGCTCTGGAGCAGGTTAACCCCAGAGAATCGTTCAGTCAGCACCAATCAGCACCTACTGTATGTTTTTGACCATTTCCTTCACTCCCATTGATCCATGGACTTGATACACGTTGAAGAACGTTTCTTTGGATCATGGATGAGGCGGACTGATGGCGTTCAGCTCGGAGTGTCATATCCAGAGAACTGAAGGGATCTGCAATTTTCAGCCAAAAACGTGAAAAGGAGTTCTGTGAATCTGCACTCGATTGCTGTTCCTCAACGACCAGGATGTGTGTCTCAGTAAACTGAAATTGAATTGCAAGAACCTAATTTGAATTGTGAGAACTGAATACTGTTTCAGAGCAAATTAACTCAATTTCATAATATTACATTCAGTTTCAAGTTTATTGGAATTCAGTTTCAAACTAATAAATTAAATTTCAAATGATGCTATTCACATTCAGTTTTTCAATGCAATTATTCAAGTTAAACAATACAAATTCAAATTATGTGATTTAAATTCAGTTTTTTAATGCAATTATTCAAGTTGAGCAATTCAATTTCAGTTTCTAGTGACACATATTTCTGCCCATACAGACATCCCACCCTAGAAAAACTGATTTCAGGGAGGTGTGTGACTGACCTGAGAATATGCGGCGAGTGCAGGGTTAGTGTTGCCTGGTGTCCAGCCTCCATCAGTCACAGTCTTTAGCACGTTTTGCTATGCCATGTGATTCATGGGGGCTGGACGGGGTCAGTGGTTCAAGGCAGGCTTTCTTCTCTAGTCTGTCTAGTATATACGGGAGACTCCTCGAGCTTCAGGGAGAGGTGGGATGTCTGTAACCCTGTTCACACAGCCAACAGAGAACCCTGGTTTTCAACGATTTTCTGGGGTTAACCCTGAAAAGTCAGGGTTAACCTGCTCCGGAGCAGGGCCAGCTGCCCTGGGCTAAAGTCGGGGTTATCCCACTTTGGAATTTGCCTGTGTGAATCGTTTCTTAGCCCCGGACTTTAGCCGTAGGCCTGTGTTTTTTGTGCAAGTATTTCAGTACACCATTAAGTACAAAGGAAAACACAGGTGAAAGTTACATCTCGAATAATATTATGTCTAGGGTAAAACGTAGGCTACTTGCTTTCTCTCTCCTAGTTATACCATGAAAATGTATCTTATCAATAGTATGTGAGAGAATTACAATCAACCTGCTATGAGTTAAACCATCAATTAAAGGAATAGTTTGGTATTTTGAACCCTGGGCCCACATATCATGTTTTCGGTCATAATCACTATTAGTACAAACCATACCTTCACTAGACGCCTGCTCCATCTGTCCGGTAACATCCGGTTTCCCCCTCCGACTCTACTGCAATAGAAACCTAGGGGTATATGCCACAGTCTTTGAAAACTATGATAAATGTTGTTTTGCAAAACACAACGCTCACAGTATAATCTCAGTATGTTATCTGGAAAGAATTGTAAAAAACCGGGCTTTCTGTCAGCAGTTATTTTTGGATTCTTCTGGCTCTGTGGAGCTTCCACCGGCTGAGAAGGCAGTGCGTCTTTGAGAAAAAATTATTAAAAGAAATAATTAAAAGAATTATTTCTCAAAAAAATTGTGGATTGATATGAACTCAAAATGAAATATGCATTTAGAAAAAAATAAATAAATAAATAAAAATACACATTCCCAAGTCTGGCTGTAAGACAAGGGTATTACAATAGTATTAATGGTGTAATAGTTAGCTTTGTTGAGTGGGAGATGTGAGTGCATCTCTAATGAGATCAGCAACAAACATCATCCTGCAGGATCTAACCTGTAGCTTTATTATCTCACTGTCATTCAGCGTTTGGAGAACATTTCTCCTCTTCTGTGTCTTTCAGCCATTTTCTCCTCTGCTTAAGAAACTCCTCAGCTCCTAAAAGTCCTCCTCTCTACTCTGAACAGTTTTTCACCTTAGCAGCTCTCTTAAGGGCTAAGATGCTTCTTGAATAGCTTTTATCTTTACTAGGATTTAATCTTATTTTAATTCTAAGACTAACAAGCGCAAATTCGCAATAGGTGTGACCACGTACGCGCATGCATACACACGTGGGGAGATTGTTTTTTTGGACCAACCAACCGACCAACCGACTGACAGAGTGAGCTATAGAGCTGCTGGTCGCAGCTAAAAATTCTTAGATTTTCACCATTAGGACGAACTCTTAGTACTAGGAAGCTTTGTGAATACGGCTCCTGAAGTACTGATTCATCTGAGTAACAGGTGCAGAAAGGGGTTTGTGACCTGAGGGTCGGCTGTTCAAATCCCTGAACAACTGAATCTTGCATGAAAAAGTGAATCAGTAATGCTCTCCTCTTCCTTTAACAACTGTTGTCAAGATGCCCTTGAGCAAGGCACTGAACCCCCAACTGCTCCAGTGGAGCTGCTCAGTGGCCACCAGTAGAAGACTGTGGTTGTACTGGGCAGCTCCCAGGTGTAAATGTGTAAATGTGTGATTGTGAAGCTGGGGTGCATCAAAGAGCATGTGTCCTCATCAAAAACTTTCCCTGGAAAATAGAGAGTTAAAAAATGTTGTGAATGAAAGCAACCCATAATTAATTAGCTGCTACACTTGTAATGAAATATCTGAATACTAGAATATTATCCACAGTCTGCTCTGCCTGATATCACAACCGACCTGTTCCACTAAGGCTGCATGTCATCAGGAAGCCTCTCTTCACAATGTTGCCTTCCTTTTTTGTTATTTTAAAAGGACATGTAAGAACATGTTTGTTATTCTCAGAGCACCAACTTTTAGCAAAAAAAAACCCACTGAGCTTCAAATTAGTTTTTATTTGTCTCACAAGTATCTGTTTAGTGCTACCTGCAAAAGTATACATATAGTACAGTAAGTATACATATATATAATACATTTAATTGTAGTTTAGTTTTTATGGATGTTACTTTGTTCTACACAGATTTGCTTCTGAGAACAACAGAGCCTCCACGACTCATCACATGGTACCAACAAAACCTCCAACCTAACCTCCAGGACAGGTTTATGTGTAAACAAGAAGGATGGTTAGAGAGGAAGGATCAGAAACATCTTGATGATATCTACACAGAGGTCTACATCACAGACGGGGGTGACATACACATCAACAGGCAGCATGAGGTCAGGCAGATTGAGATGGCATCAAAAAAGCCAGCGGACACAGAGGAATCAATCAAACCCAGCGACATCTTCAAACCTTCTGGAAAGCACAGATCCATAAGAACAGTACTGACCATTGGGATTGCAGGAATTGGCAAAACATTCCTTGTGCACAAGTTCATTCTGGACTGGACTGAAGAGAGAGCCAATCAAGATGTTCATCTCATATTCCCCTTCACCTTCCGCCAGCTGAATTTACTGAAGGGAGAAAGGTTTCGATTTGCAGAACTAATTCACAGATGTATCTGGGAAACCAAAGACATCGAGGAGGAGGCTCTTAATGAAATCTTCACAGAACTACAGATGTCAGGAAACAGAAACTATGAAAAGAGTAAATTCAAACTTCTGTTTGTGTTGGACGGACTGGATGAGAGCCGCCTTCAACTAGACTTCACTGCCAATGAAAAGTGCTCTATTGATGTGACAGAGTCAACCAGAGTAGAAGTACTGCTGACAAATCTCATCGAGGGGAAACTGCTTCCCTCTGCTCGCCTCTGGATCACCACACGACCTGCAGCAGCCACTCAGATCCCTGGAGACTTTGTTGACATGGTGACAGAGGTGAGAGGCTTCACTGACCCACAGAAGGAGGAGTACTTCAGGAAGAGATTCAGAGATGAGGAGCAGGCCAGCAGAATCATCTCCCACATCAAGACTTCACAAAGCCTCCACATCATGTGCCACATCCCAGTCTTCTGTTGGGTCACTGCTACAGTTCTGGAGGATCTGTTGAAAACCAGTGAGAGAGAAGACCTGCCCAAGACCCTGACTGAGATGTACACAAAGTTCCTGGTGTTTCAGATCGATCAGACGAAAAAGAAGTATGGCGCAGAAAACTGCATACAGTACATTCAGTCACTTGCAAAACTGGCTTTTGACCAGCTGGAGGAAGGCAACCTGATCTTCTATGAGAAGGACCTAAAAAAGAGTGGCATTCATTTCAATGAAGCCTCACAGTATTCAGGAGTGTTCACACAGATCTTTAAAGAGCAGGATGGGCCGAAGGACAAGGACAAGGACAACGACAAGATGTTCAGCTTTGTCCATCTGAGCATTCAGGAGTTTCTGGCTGCTGTTCATGTGGTCCTGTCACTCATCAACAGCAAGAAGAATGTAATGTCCATACCACAACTGACATTAAAAAATCTGTGGATGTTTTTCAGCAAAACATCTGTAAAAAAGTTCCACAGGATTGCTATTGACAAGGCCTTACAAAGTCCAAATGGACACCTGGACTTGTTCTTACGCTTCCTCCTTGGCCTTTCACTGGAGACTAATCAGACTCTCTTACGAGGCCTGCTGACACAGACAGGAAGTAGCTCACAGACCAATCAGGAAACAGTCCAGTACATCAAGAAGAAGATCAGGAAGAATCCGTCTCCAGAGAGAAGCATCAATCTGTTCCACTGTCTGAATGAGCTGAATGACTGTTCTCTAGTTGAGGAGATCCAACAGTACCTGAGATCAGGAAGTCTCTCTACAGTCGAACTCTCCCCTGCTCAGTGGTCGGCTCTGGTCTTCATCTTACTGTCATCAGAAGAGAAGCTGGATGTGTTTGACCTGAAGAAATACTCTGCTTCAGAGGAGGCTCTTCTGAGGCTGCTGCCAGTGGTCAAAGCCTCCAATAAAGCTCTGTAGGTGAAAAGATAACTGGATATATTAACTTTATTAAAATGTGATGTGAGTACAAAATGGAAAACATTTTAAAGTTGTTGTTTGTCTTCATCACTAATTCTCCTTCAGGCTGAGTGTCTGTCAGCTGTCAGAGAGAAGCTGTGAAGCTCTGGCCTCAGTTCTCAGCTCCCAGTCCTCTAGTCTGAGAGAGCTGGACCTGAGTAACAACGACCTGCAGGATTCAGGAGTGAAGCTGCTCTCTGCTGGACTGGGGAGTCCACACTGTAGACTGGAGACTCTCAGGTAAGGATTCCTTTCATCACACAGCATGTCTCAGAAGACTTTACAGAGAATGAGCCTCCATAGATCTAACTACTGAACAATCATCACAAAACAAAATGATGCAATACAGTATGCAACAAAATAAAACACAAGGAAACAAAACAAAGCACAGGACACAAAACAGCATGTTGGAGAAACAGAACAGGTCAACCTAACCTACGTAACAATGGAAGGGCCAATACCAAACAGACAGAGAGTGTAATGATGCAGACAGACCAACAGGCAGCGCTACACTGGGTTCCCAATGTGCGGTTCCTATATTAATGATGTCTGAACTAAAGTAAGAGAATAATACTGTGTTGGTCCTGAACTGGACTGGCTGGGGTTGGCTGAATGGCAGTAAGAACGGAGAAGTTTTGAGTTTGTCTTTGAATACTTCCAAAGAAGTAGCCTCCCTAATCACAAGAGGAAGTTGATTCCAGAGATAAGGAGTTTGGTAGGAAAACTCACTGCCGATCTCTTCTTGATTCTCAGGACAGTAAGGTAACCAGCATCCTGCGATCGGAGGGAACGAGGGGAACATGAGGGACAATGAGGTTGGATAAATATGACGGCATAAGTAGGGTTTTCACAATACTAGAATTTCTAACTTTGATACAATACCCAGGAAAATATCGATATGCGATACCATTTTTGATACCACAGGGGAAAAAAATGAATTTTCAATCAATTTTTTTTTTTTTATATTGTTTTCATGTTAAAATATAATTTTATCATGAAACGCGAGCAGTGGAGCATCTTTCAGTGCTGGTAAAGGAATCATTCCTTCGATGGCTGACGGCTGTAGCGGAGCAGGGCCGTTACCCAGCTGGTGATTCATTGCATTTCCATAACAATTAGCTAACAGACAGAGGATAGACAGAGTATCACTGCTTTCAAAATAAAAGCTGGTAACACTTTATTTGAAGGGGGGTTAATAAGGCTGACATAACACTCTCATAACTGTCATGACAACTGACGAACATTAATTAAACTTTATGAATGTTTACGACTGTTGTCATTAAGTGTCATTCGGATGATAATGACACTTTCAATGCAAAGTTGACACTGTTCTAGATGTCTCTGTCATGACAACTGGACATTAACCGAAGGGACATAACCTGTCATTAACATGTCATGACAGACTTCACTATCAAACACAAATAAACCCTTTGGTTGTATGTGTTAACATTACATTAAACTGTCGTATGTGGTTGTCTTTGACCATGGCTGTCAGAGACCGTCATAATAATAATAATAATAATAATGATAATAATAATAATAATAATAATAATAATAATAATAATAAACTTTATTTATATAGCACCTTTCTTAACAAGGTTACAAGGTGCTTTACAATAAAATAATTAGAAAAAATAAAATAAAAACAGTAAAACGTTGGATATAGAAAAGGAATATAAAAAAGATAAGCGCAAGCAGTACAATTACTCAAGAGAAGGAACTAAACCATACATATACAGAAACCAGAGAAACCATACACAACATGATATTTAAAGGACATTTTGTTTAAATATGATGTAAGAAGATTAAAATAATGCACTAAATGAACAGAAAAAATAGAATACATTAAGATGTTAAAAATGCCTTTTTATAAAAATATGTTTTTAAAAGAGATTTAAAAGAAGAAACTGTATTGGCTAACCTAAGACCCTCAGGCAGGCTATTCCAAAGCCTTGGTGCTCTGATAGTAAAAGCTCGATCACCTTTGTCTGTCATCAGCTCGTTGCCTTGTGTCCTTGTTCTGCCTTCTCCTGCCTGTCATCAACCTATCACCTCCCGGACTCTCCCCTGCCAGCCAGCTGTCCCTCATGTGCAATCAGTCTGTGTGTATATCTTGTCTTGGTTCTTTGTAGTCTTTGTCAGTTCGTCTGTTTTGTTACCTGCTCTGTTCCTGTGGAGATCTTCTTGCCTTGTTGCCGGCCAGGTTGGGGTTTTTTGTCTTCCTTTGTTTTGCCAGCCTGTTACGTTTTTTGCTTTTGGATTTCCTGAGTTGTACTCTGCCTTGGTTCTTTATTAAAGCTTCTAGCTCCAGAAAAGCTTTCTGCCTCTGCCTCTCTGCATTTGGGTCCTAGCCCCTGCCCCCTTGACAGTACGAACTGACCAGTATGGACCCAGCAGACACACCCTCTCCCTCTGCAACTGGATTACAGACCATTTCCCTGTTTGCCTACTTTGCCCATCAAGCAGCCTTGTCTGCTAGCAACCGGCCAGCTAGCTTCCAGCCTGCATCTCGCCATGTGACTCAGCCTGCTTCCCGGCATGCTAGCAACTGGCCAGCTAGCCTCCAGCCCAGTTTGGTGGTTTTGGGCCTGCTAGCCACCAGCCCAAGCCTACGCCGCAGCAGCAGCCTAGCTACCAGCCCAAGCCCCAGCAGCAGCCGAGCTACCAGCCCAAGTCCCAGTCTGCTAGCTCCCGGCTTGCTAGCCTCCAACCTGCCAGCTTTCAGCCTGTACTCGGTCTGCTAGCCTTCAGCCTGCACCCCGGACTGCTCGCAACCAGCCTGCACTCCAGTCGGTTAGGCTCGGGGTTATGAGCCTGCAATCTGCCTGTCCTGAGCCGGCTAGCCCGCTACCTGCCTGTCCTGATCTGGCATTCCCTGAACCCCAGGAGTCTACTATGGAGCAGTGTTGCCACCATGACGTCCAGCGGTCACCCTATGAAGGGACTCGCTTAGCCATTTCACGGGGAACCGCAGAATCTCCAGAAGGAGGCGAAGTCCCCATGGCTCCTGACGCCACTGGCTCTCTCAGCAGTCCAGTACCACAGAGTCCCCACTGCCCAGTGCCACAGAGTCTCTGCTGCCCAGCACAGGGGCTGTCTTCTGCAGCTGTCTTCTGTTCCTGAGCCGCAGCTGTCTCCTGTTGAGTTGTGGCGGTCTCCTGTTCCTGCACCGCGGAGGCTCCCAGTCCCTGCTGGGCCGCAGCAATCTCCTGTCCCTGCTAGGTCACAGCAAACTCCTGTTCCTGCGCCGCAAAAACTCCCAGTCTCCGAGCTGCGGTTATCTCCTGTTCCTGCGCTGCAAAAGCCTTCTGTTCCCGGGCTGCAGCTGTCTCCCGTTCCTGAGCTGCAAAAGCCTTCTGTTCCTGTGCTGTTAAAGCCTTCTGTACCTGGGCTGCAACTGTCTCCTGTTCCTGTGTTGCAGCAATCCGCTGAGCCTGAGTTGCAGCAAACTTCAGTTCCTGTTCTGCTGCAGTCTCCCGTGGCTGTGTTTGAGCAACCCCCTGTTTTCCTGGCTTCACCAGCTCACCTGCCGGGCTCCCAGCTGACACAACATGCTCTGCAGCCAGATCCCCAGTTGTTGGCTGTGTCTGCCGATGCCCTGCCATTCCCCGTCGGTCTCCAACGGCCGTTGCAGGACTCCGGTCCGGCATTCCAGTCTCCGGTCAACTCCAGTGACTCTAGTGATTCCAGTGACTCTGGTGGCTCCAGTGACACCGACAATTCCTGTAACTTCAGTGTCTCCAGTGTCCTCAGTGACTCCTGTAACACCAGTGCCGGTCCTGCACTCCAGCCGCTAGACTCCAGTCCTGCACCCTAGCAGCCGGACTCCGGTCCTGCACACATGAGGACTCCAGAACCATTTTACATTGGAATTTTCAATTTCACTGAAAATAATGTTCTGGATTTTCCAGAATGTGTTTTGTCCTGATCCAAATTCATACACAGCCATGAACCTGGAGGACTGAGAGAAGATCCTCCATGCTTTGACCTCATGTCATTTATATTACTGCACCACTCTCTTCCTGTCTCAGTCAAGATTCACTGTCACATCTCCAGCTTATTCAGATCATATATCCCAGATTTAGCATATTTCCACTGTTTACCTGCTGATGAAGAATTAATATTAAGATTTCACAGAGTTTGACTAGTTTTGGCTCTGAGTTACACAACAGAACTCTTAGTTCTGTCTGAGCTGGAGAGCAAGCTGAGCTCTTCAGGTCCTTCTGACTGACACTCAGTCTAAATTCCAGACTAAAGGTGAAAACACTTTTGCCATCACGGCCTCTAGACTGTGGAATGCTTTCCTGAGGGACTTGGACTGGCAAATTCACTATCATCTTTTAAAACACTTTAAACTTGCACTAAGTGATTTCAGACCCTGTAACCAATCCTGAAACTAACGTGTGCTATGTGGAGATTTCCGTGAGACGTAATGATATAAACCAGTAGCCACACACGCGGGCCAGCTGTGTTGTTGTTTTCACCTCTTTTCTAAAGCTTGTTCGGTCAAGTTCGGATCGAATAGTATCTTTTCCTTTTTTTAAAACTAGCTTGTCTCCTCTCTCGCTGTATGAAAGCGGCGCTCTCCCCCTCCCATTGCTGAAAAAAAGTCTCGTAATGTTGGAATCGATGAAGCGAGCGAAGGAAACGTTTTCAACTAGTAAACTTGCTACCTGCCTCTTCACTTCTCATTGTAGGTCATGTGACCTTCAGCGGAAGAAAAATCTGGCAAAATGAGACATTTAACCATAGGTACATTTGTTTTAGCCATTAGCCTTTATGCACGGTTTGTCCTTAAGGGTTTCTGTAGCACAGCAGGTTTGCTGTGTGTTTACAAAATGTGTTGCAGTTTCTGTCTCCCTCTAGTGGTCGGAAAATCGCTTAGTGTAGCTTTAAATCTGCTTCATATATCTTGTCATTCTTCTTAATGGCTTTCTGTAAAGCATAACATAGAGGTGAACAATTAACCGGAAAAAAAATGCAATATGAACTTCTGCAGTTTCCAAATCACAGAGGCTGCAGTTGATTGCTTAAGAGAGAGAAGCGTCCAAAATGGATTTCTCAACAAGATATCTTGGGTAATATTGAATGACTCCATGAATCAAGTACAGTATTGATGAAAACCTTTCATCAGACTCAATCTCAGTAAATCCTGCACACTGACAATTTTACATTTCTAAAAAAACAAGAAAAACTTGGGATGATATTGAATCGCAGTTGAAATGACGATTGCAATCAGAATTTTTGTCAATATCGTTCAGCCCTATAACATAGCTTAGACCATTTGGTGGATGTATTGATCCAAATCACCTTGCAGCAGCATGTGTGAATACAGTTTTAACATGGGTGAACCCAGTGGGAATCAAACCAGCATCTCTGGCATTGTTAGTGCTGCACTCAGTTCAATGAACTACAGCACCATGCAAACAACACTGTGAACTCTGCTTTTAGATAAGGGAAACATCAATCAACAGTAATTATTTGAAAGAAAAATTACAGACAACAATGACATTAAAATATAAGAGAATAATATTTTCATATGTTTTCATGTCCTTCAGGCTGAGTGGCTGTCAGCTGTCAGAGAGAAGCTGTGAAGCTCTGGCCTCAGTTCTCAGCTCCCAGTCCTCTAGTCTGAGAGAGCTGGACCTGAGTAACAATGACCTGCAGGATTCAGGAGTGAAGCTGCTCTCTGCTGGACTGGGGAGTCCACACTGTAGACTGGAGACTCTCAGGTAAGATACATTCAGTTTTCCTCAATTGATTTGACAGATTTCTCTAAACTAAAGTCCCTGCTCTCAAAACTCTCTCAGGTCAGTATTCCTGAATCTTTCCATGGGAGACTCTGCAGGTTTTACATCAGGACTCCAGAACCATTTTACATTGGAATTTTCAATTTCACTGAAAATAATGTTTTGGATTTTCCAGAATGTGTTTTGTCCTGATCCAAATTCATACACAGCCATGAACCTGGAGGACTGAGAGAAGATCCTCCATGCTTTGATCTCATGTCATTTATATTACGGCACCTCTCTCTTCCTGTCTCAGTCAAGATTCACTGTCACATCTCCAGCTTATTCAGATCATATATCCCAGATTTAGCATATTTCCACTGTTTACCAGCATCTCTGGCATTGTTAGTGCTGCACTCAGTTCAATGAACTACAGCACCATGCAAACAACACTGTGAACTCTGCTTTTAGATAAGGGAAACACCAATCAACATTATCAACAGTAATTATTTGAAAGTAAAATCACGGACAACATTGACATTAAAATATAAGAGAATAATATATTCATATGTTTGTATGTCCTTCAGGCTGAGTGGCTGTCAGCTGTCAGAGAGAAGCTGTGAAGCTCTGGCCTCAGTTCTCAGCTCCCAGTCCTCTAGTCTGAGAGAGCTGGACCTGAGTAACAATGACCTGCAGGATTCAGGAGTGAAGCTGCTCTCTGCTGGACTGGGGAGTCCACACTGTAGACTGGAGACTCTCAGGTAAGATACATTCACAGTTTTCCTCAATTGATTTGACACATTTCTCCAAACTAAGGTCTCTGCTCTCAAAACTCTCTCAGGTCAGTATTCCTGAATCTGGAAAGGGAGACTCTGCAGGTTTTACATCAGGAATCCAGAACCATTTTACATTGGCATTTTCAATTTCACTGAAAATAATGTTCTGGATTTTCCAGAATATGTTTTGTCCTGATCCAAATTCATACACAGCCATGAACCTGGAGGACTGAGAGAAGATCCTCCATGCTTTGATCTCATGTCATTTATATTACTGCACCTCTCTCTTCCTGTCTCAGTCAAGATTCACTGTCACATCTCCAGCTTATTCAGAATAGAGCAGCTAGGACTTTAACTAGTGTGAAACAGAGATCATGTATCCCAGATTTAGCATATTTCCACTGTTTACCTGCTGATGAAGAATTAATATTAAGATTTCACAGAGTTTGACTAGTTTTGGCCCTGAGTTACACTGCAGAACTCTTAGTTCTGTCTGAGCTGGAGAGCAAGCTGAGATCTTCAGGTTCTTCTGACTGACATTCAGTCTAAACTCCAGACTAAAGGTGAAAACACTTTTGCCATCAGGGCCTCTAGACTGTGGAATGCTTTCCTGAGGGACTTGGACTGGCAAATTCACTATCATCTTTTAAACCACTTTAAACTTGCACTAAGTGATTTCAGACCCTGTAACCAATCCTGAAACTAATGTGTGCTATGTGGAGATTTCCGTGAGACGTAATGATATAAACCAGTAGCCACACACGCGGGCCAGCTGTGTTGTTGTTTTCACCTCTTTTCTAAAGCTTGTTGTCAAGTTCAGACCAAACAGTATCTTTTCCTTTTTTTAAAACTAGCTTGTCTCCTCTCTCGCTGTATGAAAGCGGTGCTCTCCCCCTCCCATCCCTGAAAAAAAGTCTTGTAATGTTGGAATTGATGAAGCGAGCAAGGAAATGTTTTCAACTAGTAAACTTGCTACCTGCCTCTTCACTTGTCATTGTGGGTCATGTGACCTTCAGCGGGAGAAAAATCTGGCAAAGTGAGACTGGTAAACGGCGACATTTCTCCGTAGGTACATTTGTTTTAGCCATTAGCCTTTATGCACGGTTTGTCCTTAAGGGTTTCTGTAGCACAGCAGGTTTGCTGTGTGTTTACAAAATGTGTTGCGGTTTCTGTCTCCCTCTAGTGGTCGGAAAATCGCTTAGTGTAGCTTTAAATCTGCTTCATATATCTTGTCATTCTTCTTAATGGCTTTCTGTAAAGCATAACATAGAGGTGAACAATTAACCGGAAAAAAAATGCAATATGAACTTCTGCAGTTTCCAAATCACAGAGGCTGCAGTTGATTGCTTAAGAGAGAGAAGCGTCCAAAATGGATTTCTCAACAAGATATCTTGGGTAATATTTGGTCCATGACTCAAGTACAGTATTGGTGAAAACCTTTCATCAGACTCAATCTCAGTAAATCATGCACACTGACATCTATTTTTTTAATAAAATCACTTTTATTTAAACAATTTTAAAGTTCTAAAAAACAAGAAAAACTTGCGATGATATTGAATCGCAGTTGAAATGACGATTGCAATCAGAATTTTTGTCAATATCGTTCAGCCCTATAACATAGCATAGACCATTTGGTGGATGTATTGATCCAAATCACCTTGCAGCACCATGTGTGAATACAGTTTTAACATGGGTGAACCCAGTGGGAATCAAACCAGCATCTCTGGCATTGTTAGTGCTGCACTCAGTCCAATGAACTACAACACCATGCAAAGAACACTGTGAACTCTGCTTTTAGATAAGGGAAACATCAATCATCATTATTAGCAGTAATTATTTGAAAGAAAAATTTTCCAAATTTTCGTATCTTTTCTTGTCCTTCAGGCTGAGTGACTGTCAGCTGTCAGAGAGAAGCTGTGAAGCTCTGGCCTCAGTTCTCAGCTCCCAGTCCTCTAGTCTGAGAGAGCTGGACCTGAGTAACAATGACCTGCAGGATTCAGGAGTGAAGCTGCTCTCTGCTGGTCTGGGGAGTCCACACTGTAGACTGGAAACTCTCAGGTCAGGATTCCTCAACCTGGTCAACACATGACCATTTAAATCCTGCTTTACTTACAGAGTAACATCAGTGAATAGATTCCTAACCTGTGGAGGATTTTCTCTGCTCTTATGATTTCTCTCTTTCTGTCCCCTATGAACTGTTTTCTGCTTTCTATCCGGATATTTTATTTTCCTCCTTGCTGTCTGTTGTTGAGACCTAAAATACCAAAAAGAATTTCTAAGATTCTGCATCAAACTGATCCAAGAACTGCCAAACTGACCAAACTGACTTATCTAACATGCATCGTGTTTTAAACAGAAAGTTTACACTGAGAACTTGGCTCTCTTTTCCAGAAAACCAGAAAACTGTTATGTAGAAAAGCAGGCAAAAGTAATTAACTTAACTGTGTGTGTGTGTGTGCGTGTGCGTGTGCGTGTGCGTGTGCGTGTGCGTGTGTGTGTGTGTGTGTGTGTGTGTGCAGGCTGTCAGGCTGTCTGCTCACAGAGGAAGGCTGTGCTTCTCTGGCCTCAGCTCTGAGCTCCAACCCCTCCCATCTGAGAGAGCTGGACCTGAGCTACAATCATCCAGGAGCCTCAGGAGTGAAGCTGCTCTCTGCTGGACTGAAGGATCCACTCTGGAGACTGGACTCTCTCAGGTATGGAGAGGCAATGTCTGCTAGAAGGCTGAGAGTCACACACATTTTCTCTGTCACACTGAGAAGATGAGGAATATTGATTAATGTCTAACAGAGTTATGACTGATGCTGTATGGAAACTCATTCATATTGAAGGTTATTAAATGTCCATGTTTCCATCATCAAAGAGAATCTGCTGGTCTGACTTTGTTTATTCCCCCAGGGTGGACCATGGTGGAGAGCAGAGGTTGAAACCAGGTGTGAGGAAATGTAAGTGTGTATTTAGTTTGATTCATGAAAACAAAGCAACACACATTACACACACACACACTATTTAGATAGAAAGGCCATTTACACAGCAGCATGTGACGTCCATTCATTCACATCCTACTGTGGATGAAGATGATGACATCATGTGGGACTTTCTAAAAGGCTTCATGTGAAAGTGGCTTAACGAGGCAAAAAAATATTTAACATTGATGAAAATATTAGATTTTTTTTCCCCAGATATACGCAGTGGTAGAAAGTAACTAAGTACATTTACTCAAGTACTGTACTTAAGTACAATTTTGAGATACTTGTACTTTACTTGAGTATTTCCATTTGATACTACTTTATACTTCCACTCCACTACATTTCAGTAGTCATTTCATTTTCAGATGGAGATTTGACACAATGGATAATATAACAAGCTTTTAAAATACAACACATTGTTAAAGATTAAACCAGTGGTTTCCAACCTTTTTGGCTTTTGACATCTTACAAAAAGCAGTGTGTAGTCGGGGTCACATTTCAGATGTCTATGAGTTGTTAACAGCTTCACCAAATACTGATTTTTCCCTCTAAACCTCACATGGTTTCTTTCAATAAATGTTCAAATGATCCAATATGTCAGCAAAAATCAAAGATTACAGAAAAAGTCCAATCAGAACTTTGTTTTTTCTTCTTTCCTCTCCCATTAATCATCTCACGACCCCTCAGATTTATCCGGTGACCCTTTGGAGGGGCCCGACCCCTAGGTTTGGAACCACTGGACTAAACTAGCTAACTGTATATAAAGTAGTTCAAACTAGCTCCACCTCCAGCAGCTACAACAGTATCATGCTGCTTACACACTGATGCTTCAGTATTAATAATCTAATGATGTCATATATAATAAAATATCAGTCAGAGGGACCAAACCACAAACCACTGCTGCTAATGCTTATGTACTTTTACTTAAGTAGGATTTTTCATGCAGGACTTTTACTTGTAATGGAGTATTTTTACATTGCTGTATTGGTACTTTTACTTAAGTAAAGGATCAGAGTACTTCTTCCACCACTGGATATACGGCACCATAAGAACTAGTAATGGTGACAAGAAAAAGAAAATTTACATAATTTGATTTTTTTAATGAATTAATATAGTGAAAAAATGACAAAAGAATGTCTAGAAAAAATAGGAAAACATTTAAAAAAAAAATCTTCAAATCATATATCATGCATCAGCAGGAGATACTGTGGTAAAAGTTTGAAGCTAAAGGTAAATCAATAACATGGTCAGAAACTATCACAAGATCCCCAGTGGAAAATGAATGGAAATGAATGAGCTTAATGTGGTTTATTTACCTAAAACTGATGAAGAAGAATCTGGAATAAATAAGGGGGATTTCTTATCCTAATTATTCACTACCATCAAAAGGAAAACACTGGGTATGAACCAGAATACTTGTTATTAAATAATAATGTGGTAAATTGACCTAAAACCATTAAATATGAGAGCTTAATGTGGTTTAATGACCTAAAAGAAAGGTGGAAATGGTGGAAAGGTGGAAACCACTGGGTTGGAACCAGAAACACTGCTCTGTCACATTAAGGCCTTCTGGCCCAAAGTTATGATTTGATTTTTTTATAAAAAGAAAATCTAATAATAAAAATAAATAAATAATAATATTTATAAAATAAAATATTTTTTATTTGTAATTTCATTGACTTGTGCTTCTTCTCATAGCAAGGTCTTATGACCAAGGACATTTCAAATACATTTAATTGCATTCCACCTTACTTTTAGGTCATTAAGCCACATTAAGCTGTCATATTTAATGGTTAAGGTCAATTTACCACATTATTATTTAAATACAAGTATTCTGCTTTATACCCAGTGTTTTCCTTTTGATGGTAGTGAATAATTAGGATAAGGTGTTGGTGCTGTTAAATTAGTTGTGAAATATTTATCTTTTTAATTATGTGTATTAGGGATGTAATGATGTATCGTTGGACGATATTTCGTGATCCAAAAACGTGACGATAGGCATCGTGGAGGTGAAAAATGGTTCGCGATATCAAGTAGCCTACAGCTTATCAATTAGCTGCACCACCAAAATGTAGACTACTCTTTGTTTTCATTTACATACTTTAAACGCCAGAGGGCGGAATCAGCAATCCTAGATCCTACTAGTTTGGTTTGCCTGACTGACGTTGACACCAACGTTTACCAATGTTCACTCGAGACCCGGATGAGCCAGGTGTGTAGCGTGCAACAGGAAATCGAAATACACCCATGACGTTAGGTAACATTATCATCGTTATTTTGAAAGAGACGGAGGTAAATATTGTGAGACATTTTTAAATTTTCTATCCAGTCTGTTTCCTCAACATTGCGGCTGTTCCCATAGATATTAAACGGTTGTTCCTACCAGTTCTGCGGTCTCGGCTCGGCCCAAATGTCGCGGTTGAAAGTATCAAGTCCATGCAGTGGAAAAAGAGAATATGACGCCGCTGTCTGTGGCGGTTTATTAAGATCTTATGGATAAATTGACGCCTCTGGTTACTGGTGTTAGTGGTGTCAAGTAAGCTGAAAACACAGGCAGTGGTAGCCGCCATATTGGTTTGAAGTAAACGTTACTATGGTTACAGAGATTATCCATACAGACACAGTGGTAATCCTATCCCCTCTCTGCTCCAGTGTGACCAGACAGATGCAAAGTCATTCTCATTCATAAATTCGGTTGTCACTACCAAATTCTGGCAGTGTGTGTCAAAGGTGTCAGCTGCTGCCTGAAAATGTTGACATGCTAATTTTATTTTTTTTAAAAACATGTCCTCCTAGGTTAAATCAGTGTCTGAACATATTTGTTGTTTTCATTTAAGTTGAAGTTTTGTGGCCTGCCTGGCCAACCAAGGTGTTTGGAGAATGTTAGATCAACCATGTTCAGACATTTGCACAAATTGTAAAGAGGACATCCTTGTTTAGACATTTTATTTTAATTTACAATTTGTTTCATTTAGACAAGCATCCGCTGTTAAAAGCTGATTTATTTTATTCAACAGATTCCATTATTTGCTTTTTGCACTGAAAAATATATAACAAAGAAAGAAACCATTATAAAATAAACTGTAGGAATAGGTTAAACTTCAAGTTGAAAATATTGTTTTGTTTACATTTTATGTCTAAGCAATAAGCAAAGAATCTTTTACAGTCATTTGTTTCCATTTAAACTTTGTTAAAAATATTGTCATTGTATCGAACCGTGAAGCCTGTACCATGTATCGTACCGAACCGCGAGCTGAGTGTATCGTTACACCCCTGATGTGTGTGTGTGTGTGTGTGTGTGTGTGTGTGTAAAATGTATCTATATTATGATTACTGTTATGTATTTATTTATTATTCCTGTTATCTTTAGTCTCTTTTCATCATATTTTCCAAATTGTTAAACCTCATGTAAGCCCCATCAGAGGTTGGTTGCCTTTTCTTGTAATTTAAATCAATAAATGAATATAAAGTATTCACAAAAATTAAACTGTTCAATAATTAACAATGAAGTTATTAATACAATAACAATAAACACAACAGGTGTATTAGATGATAAACTGCTGCTGTATTGTGTCTTGTTCTCTCATCAGATGCCTGTGAACTCACACTGGACCCAAACACAGCACACAGAAAGCTCTTCCTGTCTGAAGACAACAGAAAGGTGACGAAGGTGGAAGAGGAGCAGCCATATCCTGATCACCCAGAGAGATTTGACTTCTGGCCTCAGCTGCTGTGTAGAAATGGTCTGACTGGTCGCTGTTACTGGGAGGTCGAGAGGAAAGGACTGGTTGATATAGGAGTGACTTACAGAGGAATCAGTAGGAGAGGAGACAGTGATGATTGCAGGCTTGGAGGGAATGAAAAGTCCTGGAGTCTGGACTGCTTTGGTAACAGTTACTCTGTCTGTCACAATAACAGAACAACAGCCATACCTTCCCCCTCCTCCTCTGACTCTGACAGAGTAGCAGTGTATCTGGACTGGCCTGCTGGCTCTCTGTCCTTCTACAGAGTTTCCTCTGTCACACTGATCCACATCCACACCTTCCACTCCACATTCACTGAACCACTCTATCCTGGGTTTGAGTTCTGGTCCTGGTCTGAGTCTGGTTCCTCAGTGTCTCTTGTCAGATAGAGGACGGAGAGAAAAACACACACTGCTGACCAAAGACAGCTGCTGAGATGATAGTTCGCTCTGTACAGGATCACACACACACACACACACACACACACACACACACACACACACACACACACACACACACTTACATCTTAATGTGAGCATAAACGTTTGTATTTTCATATACATTTATGAGTCATTTTACTGTAAAGAACACATTAATCAATCACTGTCAGCAGAATGTTTTCTATATTCAGGGAAACTGAACAGGGTTTTAACACGACTCCGGTACTGGAACATGAATATTTTATTTGGAAAATGAAATGAATGAAATATCAAACCAGACAGAATCAAGTTGTTTATGATGACAGGTTAAAATATCTTTCTTTAGGATCTTTGTTATATTTGGTATTTTATTAATCTCATCATTCCAAGCTTAACATTTTTATGTTTTCTATAATTGTTTCCCAGAATGAAAGGTTAAACACTGTTTTAACTTCTTTTCAAACGTGTTTTTTTATAAATTTGATGTTTAAAATGTAATTAATGTCCTAAAATAAACCAATATATGACTCTGTTGTTGTCTATGTTGTGAGTCCAACAAGTCCCCCAGCCCATACGACCACAAAGGTGGTTTGTTCCTACCCTCTAATACGACCCACAGGAGCGTTTCCAGCGTAATCTCACAAAAATATGTGAAATGAACACAACATCGATGAATTTGAAAACGTTCCTCTGCCACAAATTGAATTACATCCCAACGGTTGGGTAATGGTTACATTTAGGCAATTAAAACCACTTTGGTTAAATTTAGGCAATTAAAACAAGTTTGGTTAAGGTTAGGGTTAAGGTTATGGTAAAGTTTAGGCAACTAAAACAACTTGGTTAAGGTTAGGAAAATGGTTTGGTCACAGTTAAATAAAAAACAATTAAAATGTGACTCACGGTTGTATGTCCTTTGGAAACGCTGGGAATCGAACCCCGATCGCCAACATTGAAGGCAAATGTATACCCCTGTAGCGGCCAATTTTAATGTTTCCACGTGCCGCATGGTTATAGACACCAAACATGTTCTCAACGCGTTTCTTGAATTGATTTACTCACAGTTTGTTGATTCTTGATGATTCGTAATGGTG
Source organism: Centroberyx affinis (assembly GCF_046629955.1). Lineage (NCBI taxonomy): Eukaryota > Metazoa > Chordata > Actinopteri > Beryciformes > Berycidae > Centroberyx > Centroberyx affinis. Next base: position 40,955 of record NW_027281973.1, read on the forward strand.
ATGATGAATGAATGGAGTAGCAGGTGAAGTTGCGATGTAAGAAAGAAAAAGGCTTTCCACAAAGTTTAAATAAAAAACTGAAATAGGCCTTTTCAGTATATGATCATGTATAAATCAAATAACACGAAAGGTAACCAAAATAACAAAACAAGGTTACATTATTTCCGATCGTTTACAGTTGAAAACTACTACGCTCTCCGGCATCTTCCACCTGGATCACTTACTGGCAAAGCCCCCGTGATTGCTCACTTCCTATATTTCCTGTTCCGTCTGGTGTAAACAGGGACTCGGCCAGGTGATGCTATTCCTCTACACTATTCAAATAAAAAAGAAAAGAAATGGCTCTAACAATGCCCATCCACCATCTCCAACCACAACACCCTTACTTTCCACCATGCTACTTCAATGTTGAGAGAGAAACTTGACGTGACGTCACGTGACATGGACGCAGACCAACGCAGCACATTGGCGTTATTTACACGACCACTAGACGTTGCTTAACTTTAAGACGTAACTATAGGTCGTAATAAGCCGCTTGTACAAACGACGTATGGGGTCATGTTTTGGGGGAGGACAGTCTCTGTGAGTCTCATGATAAAGGAAAATATGATCTTTGTCATCACTGATTTACTTTGCTAAAATGAAGCAAGATGTCAGAGACAACTGTGACGGCCGTCCTGCTCTGTCTGTCTGTTGTCTGAGTCTCTCCTCAGGTCCCTGGTAGGCGGGGTGACCTGGCCAGTCTCCCAGGGGTATTTAAGACCAGACCGTCCTCTCCCCAGGCAACATGTTTTGTTTTGGGTTGCCTCTGCGGTTGTGTTAACGTTTAGGTTACACCTTTTCACACTACACCTCTGACGCTACTGACTGTAATGATTCACACGTCTCATGAGTTTGGTCTGGGTTTGTTGTTATTTTGTTAATACATTTGTTAACTTTCTTTGTTAAAACCATGCATCTCCCTTTCTTGTCATGGGTTATGAGCTGGGTCATGACACAATCAGCTGCACATATTTATGCTAAGCATGTAGAATTATGAAGGAAAAAAATCTATAGATTCGTCATCTTGCCTATTCCGCTCACACTGTGTGTGTGTCACTGACAGGAGTATGTACACTATCACCCATCAAGCGTATTTTGAGTGAGGACAGGTGGAGAAAGATCAAAAACAAGGTGACATGAGGTTTAAAGGGGGAATCATATGAAAATTATATAAAACTCAAACTTAAAAAATTAGAAACCCTTCCCTGTCCTGTGTGAATCCAGGATGGCTGCTCCTGGAGCTCTGTAGCTGCTGTTTAATGAAATGCTGCCCTCTGCTGGTTAAAGGAGAAAATACATATTACATTTCTACTGGGACAGAGTAGGTTAGGTAGTATGGGCAGAAATTAGTGCCAGCAGAGACTGAATTTGAATTGCATTAATTTGAATTTGTGGTGCTTAAATTGAATCATGGTATGCAAAAAATGAATCTGAATTGTAGAAGTTGAATTTCTATCATCAAAATTGAAACTGAATGTCATCTTTGGAATTTGGTCACTGTCACTTTCAACTCTAAACTTTTATTTCGAACTAGTTTGAGCTAAAAAAAAAAATTCAACCCTCAATACAATGCGTGTACCTTTGTTTCAGTTGTTTTACTCATTTAAGTGCAATAAATAAAAACATGAATTGAAAACATGGTTTGTCAGTACAGAACACGAGTAAACAGGACAGGCTCTGACATCCGGACAGGACGGATCAGTTTCAGAGTAAAAGCCTTAGTGTTTCTGGTCTGAACCAAGTTGTTCAACAGGAAGTGAATCTTTCTTCTGCCCAAACAGAGCATGGCAGAGACGAGGGGGCGATGAAACTCGTCAGCCTGTAGATTTGAATAAGAAACACTATGAAGGTTTTTAAGCTTCACAGCTCGCTCTCTAATGTAAACTAGCTAACGTTAGCCTAGAAAGGAAACAAGCTAGTGGCCGTTACATTACGACCAGACATCAAAGCAGCAAGCCAAGAACAACAAGCTGGAATAGATTAAAATGAAGACAACGATTGCTTTGACTTGAATCATATTAACCAACACTGAATTAATTACACTGAAGCTCCATATAGTGATGTCATCATTTGTAGAACATTTCAGATGAATTCCATTGTGTTGATGGTAGAGTCAATAAAAATATTTATCTTGTTTTCACTTTTCTCAGAGGAGGATGACATGAGGATGACATGGCAAGTCACTGAGTGGAAACCACAACTGAGAAAGACAAAGTCAGCAGGAGAAACCAGGGAACAGCAAGTTGTTTCAACAGTAATGTAAAGGACTTGGTAGATTTTACTGTTACAGAATGTTCTAGTCTTTGTCTGCAGAGACCTGCAGTTAAAACACTGAGTCGGTGACTTGGCTTTGTGTGGTGGGACTGTCTTTTTGTTCTTTATAAAAAAAAATTATCCTGACATCAATAAAGCTAATATGTTCATAGTCCTAAATTATATAAATGAATAGGGTGCATTTACTGAAGGCTGTCCATGGTACTGTCTGAGTTGTTTTTAAACTTGACTGTATTCTTGAAGCATGGATTTTACTGACAAGTAAACTGATAAAATGTTTCTTTGACATATAAGTGTAGAGCTGGAGCGTATGCAGATTCAATAAATTAAAAGTCTCTGGCAAATGTGCAGCATGGGATCCACATGACCTGGAAGTCTCTAATATTTCCTGTTTCTCTTTTGTGTTGTTTTTATTCATACTTCATACTTTTTATTTGGCCTAGCCTATTAGTTTTAGTTTAGTTATTTGTAGCATTTCCTCCTACTTTTCTAATGTTATATTGGCCACGGTTGCCTTTGGTTGAGTCTACATGGTTCTCATTGCTGGAAAGACACTCTGTTGTCCACTTGCAGGAGAGCAGGCTGCCCTCTAATGGTACTGGGTAAACATTACATCACACAACTCTCCTAAGTGTATTCATACCCTGCGTTCCAAATCACATACTTTTTCTTTTTACTACACTACGTACTACATCTGCCCTTAGAAAGTATGTACTGTGCATGTAGTAGGCAGACAATTGGGACATACTATTTCGTCATCACATTGCGTCTTGAACTTTGACCCTCTTGCTTATATATCCGTCGCAGTAATACGGTTGCAGTTTGTTTGTTTTGTTTTTTTCTCTCTCTGGCGCCTCAGCATGCGGCTCAGTCGAAGTGACGTGTCTTCCGCTGCGCAGAGGATTGTGGGTCAGAATAGCCAAAAAAGCATGCTGGCCTGCATACTGCAAAATTCGACCGGATGTAGTAGGGTATCCGGGTATTTTCTGGCATACTGCATTGACATGCATGAATTGGGACATGCTAAATCTTTTTCTGGCATACTAAATAGTATGGAAGTATGGGTATTGGAATGCACCCTATTCTGTTCCATCAGCATACGGCCATCTTGGTAGGAAAATAACAGGTGATTGTAATAAATTAACAGATGATTGCAATCAAATAACAAACACAGCCAATGAGCTGTGTGTATTGTAAAGCGGCATATTGGTAGGAAATGCATGAGACATCATGGGAATACTATGAATACAGAGTGAACGAGAATCATGTGGAGCCAACTCACTCTTTCAACGCTCATTCATCGTTCACCAGAAGTCTTCCCTCTCTCACTCATAATGAGCAAATAAATCCAATGAATGAAAGAGTCAACTGAACAAATCTTTTCACTGAGTGACTCATAAAGAACTAAATCTCATTAAAGAGCTGAACTTTGCATCACTAGTTCAGACTGGCAAACACTAAGGCTTTTACCCTGAAACTGAGCTCCTTCCTGTCTGGAAGTCAGAGCCGTCCTGTCCGCCTCCACAATACTTCCTCCTTTTCTGTACTGAGAAGAAAAAATGCACATCTCTCTTTCCTTCTCTGTGGTGTCAACTCAAATGCAAAAAGGCAGCAAAATCGCCTTTTTATTTATTGCACGTAGGCTCCCGCTCCACCTGCACTTGCCAACATTGAAAGGTCAAAGGATAATTATGCTGCTCATTGATTGGTTATTACAAAGTCTTGCTCTGATTGGCTATAGGAAACTTCAGTTTGATTGGTAGATACATGTGTGGATTTCCCCCCACTTCCTACAGAATAATCGTGCAAAAAAGATTTGTGTCTCCTTATCGGTTTGTATCCTCAGGATGAGACTGAAAAATGCACAGATGCAGATCTGTGACTCAGTACAGGTTTTGTTCTTGTGAGACACAACAGTGTGCATTTGTTGATAAACATTCACAAGTGAATTTTGTTTGCTGTTCACCAATCTTCAATCACAAGTTTAGGAATTTCTTTTCCGTCCCGCTGCTTTATATCGAGTGAAAATTCCACCCAGTTGGTATGTCAAGGCCAGCTGGGACCCCAAAACAAGTGCACTCAGTTCCGTTGTGAAAGTAAAGTTTGGTAGAAGTCAGTGTATGTGAGTGGTGTCCGCACAACTATGATGAATGAATGCACTGCAAAATATACGTGGACTGTGTTAGAATATCACGATTCTCACGATCTCTCTGTAACGGCAGATCGTGGAGATATTTTCACCGGTTATGATCTAAGATCGTCATATCGCCCACAAACTACAGTGTGGAATAAATTGTTGAGTTATGGATGACACTGTGTCCTGTATCCTGATGTGGGCTGATGTAGTAAAATTATACAAACAAAACTCATTTGTGACCAACAGGCAATATTTTTCTTTTCAAACTTGCCACAATGTCCTTTCAAATGGCAGCAAAACTGTGGTGAATTCTCATCAATAAATCTGAATGCTCTCTGCCCATAAACATCACATCTCTTCAACTGGGGATCAAAGAAAACACAGACTCTCCATGACATATTTACCCCCTTGTTTAAGTTTTTCATAAATGCTGAACTCTTAATTCTGATATTTCCCACAGCACCTGAAGCAGCAAATTTCAACACATAACAGTCAGTTTGTCACTGTCAGCTCAGCATATGAAAGGCAGAATTTACCAAAGTAAAGTTGGCCGGGGGGAAAGATAAGACTCATGTCATGAGATGTGACTCCCCACCCCACCCTCCCATAACAATAGAACAATAGAACAAATATTACCAATGATATTATCAATTACCTTTAATGATCTGGCTGACAAAATACTCTCACATACACAATGTCACATGACTTGTGGTTGGCTAAGTGAAGAGAGTTTGCAGCCTTGGAGGAGGCGGCTGCTTCCTGTCAATACTATCGGTTTCTAGCAACCAAAAAGAGCCACTGCTCTGATTGGTTGCCCCCCCCCCCCAAAAAAAAACCAAAAAAAAAAAAAAACAGGAGGCAACGTCTGTCAGTGTTTCCTCTACAGATGACATTAGAAAGTCTGTTTGACTTGATCTGGATGTGAGTTCACCAGGTAAGGATCCTACCAGGAAACATTAGACATGTTTGATACATGAAGTATGGAGAATTGTGTTGTGTTTGTACAACTGTATGACTGTGTATATGATGATATTGTGAAATTTTTCAAGATGTGTATTCGATGCTCACAGATGTGAATATTCATCAGTTAATTGTACTCAGATTTCCAACATTTGACTTCAGGGCCAAACTGAACCTTCTCTAAGAAGTTTTAACATGTTTTACTTTTAGTGTTGCCAGATAAAATTAACACCAGGTCACAAGTTAGACTGTTGTCAAATCTCATTTCACTGGTGAGATATGAGGAAGTCAGCAGGCCTGACAGCTTGGATAAGATTGACTGAAGTTTGATCCACTGTTAATACACTGAGTGTACAAAACAACAAGACTTTATCAATAGCCTATTTTTACAAAGTCCAAGTCTCATTTGTTCCTAAGAATTAAATTCCTTCTTACTACATGTGAAGTGTGTTCACTTTTATTCAGTTTTTTTCTATATTGAATTCCATAGTAAAGTTAGAAAAGAGGAAGTGCAGTAAAAGTGCTCGCTCTGTGTTTTCACATGTAGAGATGAAGGATGATTTTTTTTTTTCTTTGAAACCTCAGGAGGAATCAAATGTCACGCATAAGTGACTCTGGTATTCCATCCTAAAATCCTGTTAAGATGTAGTGAAGGACTGTCGTGGAATTTCATCAATACACAAACTCAGCTGACTGCTGTTGATGATGCTTTATTTTATGTGCACAGGAGAAAGGTCATCACCCTAGCAGTGGCATGGTCCTTCTCCCGGCGGACACAGGTTCCGGTCAGTATTTATACATAGCTCGGGGGTGGAGCTAACAGAGGAAGTAGAAACTTACATGCAACCAGCCTGCAGTGACACCTACAGGCCTGGTGGGGCACAGCTTATATATAAAATTCCTCCACAGACCCTTGTATCAGACTTCCTAGCAAGACAGGTAAAACTCCAGCTTATCTGGAAAGAAGAAATATATTCAAAATGTTTAACTACTGCTAATATAGTTAAACATTGTAATGTTAATGTTAAACACTGCCTCCTTTGCTCAAGCTGATTCCACTGTAATGGTGGCAAAAAAGTTTTTGGGACATGAAAACCAGCAGGGACCCTCAAAATGCCCCAACTTTTTAAAACCCTGCACTCATGAAGTCACACCGTGAAAAAACACAGCTAGTGAGATGGAGTCCTGGGTGCTGCAACCATAATGTGACACTAACACAGCTATGCATGCTGGTTGGTTTATGTGAGGTTCTTCTAAATGTTTAAAGTTATCACCAACATTTCATTTTCTCCTCCTTTTTTCCTTTTTTTTCCTCATGACTAAACGGCTCAGCTGTTGCCGGCCGCCATTTTGCTGCTAGCAGCAATAATTTTACATTGCTGCTCTGCATTTTGTTTCTACTGTGAAAGTGAAAGAGCAGAAATAGTTTTGTCGGCCTGTACATGAATAGAATGTTAAATGCATGTATGAGGCATGTGTGTTTACTGAGTTTCTATTACACCTTCACAGAAAAGAGAACTGATCTACTTTTAAACAACAAATGCCAGATTAATGTATTTTGAACTAATTTTGTACCACAAGACAATGTGCAAAAGGTCAAATAAAGAGAATATTTACTTATAGCAACAAGAACATGTGATGTTCAGATCAGGTGGCTCATTCCACTTACTGGCATCACGGTGCTGGAAAGAGTTACAGCCAGGAAATAAAATCTAAAAATATTAACCAGTTCACAGAAATAAAAGGAATGTTAAAGAGAAAAAGAGAATCACCCTGCTCTAACCTTGTTGAAGAAATTCATACATATACAAGTACTGTGTGTTTGCACCAAAGGGTTATATATGATCAGACAATAGAACAAATATTACCAATTACATTATTAATTACCTTTTGTGATCTGGCTGACAAAGTACTTTTACAAGACTTACATATCTATGATACTTACTACTACTTAATACTAGTTTTAATGAGATGAGATGAGATGAGATGAGATTCATTTTAAATCATCATCATCATAATTGTCCTTTGAGTTGAAAATATCCTTTGAATTTACCAGGGAGCAACGATGGCGACGGATAAAGAAAAGCTCTCGAAAACTAAAAGGCTCCTTATCGAAACACTGGAGGATTTGGGAGATGAGGAGCTCAAGATCTTCCAGTGGTTCCTGCAGCAGAATGACATCCTGGAAGGTTTCCCAGCCATCAGAAAGAGCAAAGTGGAGAAGGCAAACAGGCAGGACACAGTGGATCAGATGGTGCAGACCTACAACCAACACTCTCTGGAGGTGACCAAGAAGGTTTTGATGAAGATCAACAGGAATGATCTAGTGCAGAGTTTGTCAAACAGCAGCTCAGAACCCAAAGGTAAGTCATGGGGAGATAAAAATACGAACATGTCAAAAACAGAAATGAGACAGATGACTCATACGTTTGTAATTAAACACTGGTAGCACTTTACTCAAATATCAGGTAACAAAAGGAAGATGAACACTGTGTCACTTGTCTATTTGGTCTATCTCTACAGACTATGTAACCCTAACCCTAACTCTAACATTAACCTAAGATTACCCAAGCCTCTATAGAGACTTCACACAATTATCACTTTCTCAGCCTGTTTTATCTGTTTTTTTACTTCTGCTCTGCTGTTATTCTCCATTCAGACAGTAGATGTGTGAAGAGAGGCAGGCTGCATTTTGATTGTCTGTATTTATTTTAAGTTTTATGTCATGCAGATGTCAGGAAAACAGCAAAAAGGCATGTGTGTCTCATTGTGTTGTGATCACACTTTATTGATCCCCAGGGGTTCAGGTACAGGGTAATGCTGCTGACTTTAGCTGTTTGTATTATTTTAAGAGCATGAATGGGTATAATTTGACCTTTAAAACACATTAAAAGTAATTACTGCCATGTAGTTTTATGGAGCAGAATTGACTCCCATTCATTCTGACTGTGACTCTGGTCCCATTTATCGAGTGCTGTAGAGACAGAGAAAAGGTTTTGAGCTCCATCAGACCTACAAGGCCTCAGATGGCAGTCAACCCAGGACCAGGACCAGCAGACCTCAGTCAAGGACGAGACAGAGAGACAGACAGCAGGTCAATGGTTCAGGTTTAAATAAACAGGAACACATGTATGGGTCTGCACAGAGGAAGACGGTTTGTGTCAAAATGAAAACTAAACATGATGAATGTTCACTTCCTTCAGTCCTTCAGTATTTATGTAAAGAGTTGTGGGATGAATAGGAGATATTGGCTGGTTGGCTAGTGTTAAATTCAAGCCCTAGTTCTCTCTCTCTCTCTCTCAGTGGATGTCGGTGATGTCAGGGAGACTTCAGAGAACAGAGGATCTTCCTCCATTCAACCACAGTCTGCTCCTCTTCCTCACCTTCCCACTGACAGCAGTCAGACTGAAGGTAAAGCTATTCTCTGGCTCGTCCTGGCTGCCATGTTGGTCTTGTCACTGCCCATTTAGTTTGGCTGTTAAAACGATGAAGGATTTAGTTAATATGTTTCTCTTACTTGATGTCACAGCTCCTGGAGCCGTATTCACAAACATTGTGAGAATCCTCTCAGAGTCTTAACTTCGCCTAAAACTTCCTAGCAAGGAGTTCTAGCTTAGGAGTGATTTAGGAAAGTTCTCAGAGCGACTCTGAGCGAGGAATGGACAGAACATTTATCTTAGTGAGGAGGTGTGGTCCACTCTGTTGCTAGGTATGATGCTCTCTTTTAGACGCTGTCATTGGTTGATCAGGACAAATCTCAACACGCCTCTTTTAGGCCCCCTTTACACCTTGCATTAACATGCGTCTCATATCCAGATTGTATCTAGATATGATTTAACCTGATTACATTTACACCTGGTATTAATATGTGTCTCCAGTGTCCACATTGAGATCTGATTGAGATCCGATCACTCTGTCCAGCTCAAACAACCGAACGTCACATCCTCCTCTCGTTTGCAAAAAAAAAAAAATGATGATACCCATCCGTGAAGCCGCGCTATTATTGTATGGACTAGGCTCCACAGGGGGTCTGCGGAGGGTCCGCACCGAGCTCCGCGCTCCTCTCAAAAAATGAAACTCTGCAGAGGCCTCCGCAAACGCCGCAATCAGTTCAGAGGCTATGATTGGTTAATGGTTGCTATGTTAGTTGGTTACCAGGGAAGTAAGTGTAATCGAATGACAGCCAAGTGACAGCTGACAACCGGCAAAAATGGACAATAGGAGGAGATTCTGCGCTCTCCGTGAACACCGCGCTGCACCGCATTTACCGTGAAATGCTTTGGCTCTGCGGAGAGAACGGTCTGCCGTGAACACCGTGAACACCGGGCACACCGTGAACACCGGGCACACCGGGCACACCGGGCACACCGCAGAAACCATAAATTTGCCTGCTTGCTTTTGGAAGCAGGGGAAGAAGCCGTCTTCAGCAACTGGAATGCCGAAGACGAAAGTCGGCGCGATTACGTATTTCCGCCCACGTAGTTGTTGTATGTGGAATGAAAACGCAATGCATTTACACTTGTGTTCAATGTGGTCACGATGCGTCCCTGACCACCTCCGGAGGTGGTTTGGCTGATCGGATCACAATCCGTCCTCAATGCGTCTTGGGTGCATTTACACCTGTACTTTCATGTGGTCAAGCACTATCCGATTGCAATCCGATCACCCAAAACGCATTTTAATGCAAGGTGTAAAGGGGGCCTGTGCCATTCAGAATGTACACAGGGAATCACATGTGATAATCACACAATTTAGTCTACAGTAAATAACAATGTAGTTTACTTATACTGTCAAAAATGAAAATTCCCTGTTTAATTAAACTGTTTAAAATAAACTGCATCACAAGTGGTTTTCACACAGCACTTATCCCAGGGTTAAGAAACGATTCACACAGGCAAATTCCAAAGTGGGATAACCTCGACTTTAGCCCAGGGCAGCTGGCCCTGCTCTGGAGCAGGTTAACCCCGACTTTTCAGGTTTAACCCCAGAAAATCGTTGATCAGTCAGCACCAATCAGCACCTACTGTATGTTTTTGACCATTTCCTTCACTCCCATTGATCCATGGACTTGATACACATTGAAGAACGTTTCTTTCGATCGTGGATGAGGCGGACTGATGGCGTTCAGCTCGGAGTGTCATGCCCAGAGAACTGAAGGGTTCTGGAGTTTTCAGGCCAAAAACGTGAAAAGGAGTTCTGTGAATCTGCACTCGATTGCTCTTCCTCAACGACCAGCATGTGTGTCTCAGTAAACTGAAATTGAATTGCAAGAACCTAATTTGAATTGTGAGAACTGAATACTGTTTCAGAGCAAATTAACTCAATTTCATAATATTACATTCAGTTTCAAGTTTATTGGAATTCAGTTTCAAACTAATAAATTAAATTTCAAATTATGCTATTCACATTCAGTTTTTCAATGCAATTATTCAAGTTAAACAATACAAATTCAAATTATGTGATTCAAATTCAGTTTTTTAATGCAATTATTAAAGTTGAGCAATTCAATTTCAGTTTCTAGTGACAGATATTTCTGCCCATACAGACATCCCACCCTAGAAAAACTGATTTCAGGGAGGTGTGTGACTGACCTGATAATATGCGGCGAGTGCAGGGTTAGTGTTGCCTGGTGTCCAGCCTCCATCAGTCACATTCTTTAGCACGTTTTGCTATGCCATGTGATTCATGGGGGCTGGACGGGGTCAGTGGTTCAAGGCAGGCTTTCTTCTCTAGTCTGTCTAGTTCTTGCTCTTATCTCTATGCTCTGTACAGTCTGCTGCTCTTGTTATCTCTGATAAATGCTTTAGGTGCTTCAATTCTTCATATCTTTTTTCATTGCAATAAATAAATGTTTCATTAGGTTCATTTCTTTCTGCTCTTCTCATAAAGTATGCCCTGTTCTTCCTCTCTGTAAATGGTACAGGATTGTACTTCATTTTAATAATGAACCACTTAAAATTGATAAGCTGAATAAGTTAGGATATTATCACTTGACACAATTATTTCTTTTCTTTATCTCTTCAGGTATGTTAGGCCTTCTTTCATGTTAAAGCAATTTAATCTAACTTGGTTCCTTGTATCAAATTAGAGAAACAGTTTTCACTTCACCACTCCAGACTTACTGTAGGCTATAGGCATGTAATCTAACATGTTTTCTAGCCTATACCATGCTGCGCATGAGACCTGACCTGACTCTAGACTCACTCAATTTGTCTTTACAATCATTCAAACCACCGTGGGCAACAGAAAAAATCACTGTTGCAGACTGTGCAGCGGGCAAAACTCCAATTGTTTTTAACTGGCTTCAGGCAGAGGTACAATTTCATCTAATCAGATGAGAAGTGGATTTTATACTTCTATTTCATACTTACTTTTTCACGCGCAGTTTGACAGACTCGGGAAGTCGAGCGCATTTCACCGGTTGGTAAGCCCGCCCACATGTGGAAATGACAGGTCAGCTAACAAGACTGACATGAACAGGGATCAAGCAGGTTGCGTGAAGCACATTGGAGTAGAAAGAAGGGATTTTATTTTAATTTTTTTTATCGTCTGTGGATTGGGTCGGGGATTTGCAGGAGATTTGTCATCACTCGCGGGTGTCAGGGAGCTAATGGTCATATACAGGAGACTCCTCGAGCTTCAGGGAGAGGTGGGATGTCTGTAACCCTGTTCACACAGCCAACAGAGAACCCTGGTTTTCAACGATTTTCTGGGGTTAACCCTGAAAAGTCGGGGTTAACCTGCTCTGGAGCAGGGCCAGCTGCCCTGGGCTAAAGTCGGGGTTATCCCACTTTGGAATTTGCCTGTGTGAATCGTTTCTTAGCCCCGGACTTTAGCCGTAGGCCTGTGTTTTTTGTGCAAGTATTTCAGTACACCATTAAGTACATAGGAAAACACAGATGAAAGTTACATCTCGAATAATATTATGTCTAGGGTAAAACGTAGGCTACTTGCTTTCTCTCTCCTAGTTATACCATGAAAATGTATCTTATCAATAGTATGTGAGAGAATTACAATCAACCTGCTATGAGTTAAACCATCAGTTAAAGGAATAGTTTGGTATTTTGAACCCTGGGCCCAAAAAACATGTTTTCGGCCATAATCACTATTAGTACAAACCATACCTTCACTAGACGCCTGCTCCATCCGTCCGGTAACATCCGGTTTCCCCCTCCGACACTACTGCAATAGAAACCTAGGAGCATACGCCACAGTCTTTGAAAACTATAATAAAATAACATGATGCTCACAGTATAATCACACCGGTGTCAGTATGTTGTCTGGAAAGAATTGTAAAAAATCGAGCTTTGTGTCAGCAGTTATTTTTGGATTCTTCTGACTCTGTGGAGCTTCCACCGGCTGAGAAGGCAGTGCGTCTTTGAGAAAAAAATTGTTCCTATCAAATACAACTATTGACAGAAAGCTTGGTTGTTTACAATTTTACATTCACAGTTTACATTCACATACACATTTTTTTAAATGATTAACCACAGTCAAATATATTAAAGGCATGAAATTATTTCTCAAAACCTATTGTGGATTAATATGAACTCAAAATGAAATATGCATTTAGAAATAAAAAAATAATAATACACATTCCCAAGTCTGGCTGTAAGACAAGGGTATTACAATAGTATTCAACAGTAGAAGACTGTGGTTGTACTGGGCAGCTCCCAGGTGTAAATGTGTAAATGTGTGATTGTGAAGCTGGGGTGCATCAAAGAGCATGTGTCCTCATCAAAAACTTTCCCTGGAAAATAGAGAGTTAAAAAATGTTGTGAATGAAAGCAACCCACAGTTAATTAGCTGCTACACTTGTAATGAAATATCTGAATACTAGAATATTATCCACAGTCTGCTCTGCCTGATATCACAACCTATCTGTTCCACTAAGGCTGCATGTCATCAGGAAGCCTCTCTTCACAATGTTGCCTTCCTTTTTTGTAATTTTAAAAGGAAACATTGTATTGATGTTGACAGTGAGAACATGTTTGTTATTCTCAGAGCACCAACTTTTAGCAAAAAAAAAACGACTGAGCTTCAAATTAGTTTTTATTTGTCTCACAAGTATCTGTTTAGTGCTGCTACCTGCAAAAGTATACATATAGTATAGTAAGTATACGTATATATAATACATTTAGTTGTAGTTTAGTTTTTATGGATGTTACTTTGTTCTACACAGATTTGCTGGTGAGAAGAACAGAGCCTCCACGACTCATCACATGGTACCAACAAAAGTTCCATTCTAGCCTCCAGGACAAGTTTATGTGTGAACAAGAAGGATGGTTAGAGAGGAAGGATCAGAAACATCTGGAAGATATCTACACAGAGGTCTACATCACAGACAGGGGTGACATACACATCAACAGGCAGCATGAGGTCAGGCAGATTGAGATGGCATCAAGAAAGCCAGCGGACACAGAGGAATCAATCAAACCCAGCGACATCTTCAAACCTTCTGGAAAACACAGATCCATCAGAACAGTACTGACTAATGGGATTGCAGGAATCGGCAAAACGTTCCTTGTGCACAAGTTCATCCTGGACTGGACTAAAGAGAGAGCCAATCAAGATGTTCATCTCATATTCCCCTTCACCTTCCGCCAGCTGAATTTACTGAAGGGAGAAAGGTTTCGATTTGCAGAACTAATTCACAGATGTATCTGGGAAACCAAAGACATCAATGAGGAGGCTCTTAATGAAATCTTCACAATACTACAGATGTCAGGAAACAGAAACTATGACAAGAGTGAATTCAAACTTCTGTTTGTGTTGGACGGACTGGATGAGAGCCGCCTTCAACTAGACTTCACTGCCAATGAAAAGTGCTCTATTGATGTGACAAAGTCAACCAGAGTAGAAGTACTGCTGACAAACCTCATTGAGGGGAAACTGCTTCCCTCTGCTCGCCTCTGGATAACCACACGACCTGCAGCAGCCAATCAGATCCCTGGAGACTTTGTTGACATGGTGACAGAGGTGAGAGGCTTCACTGACCCACAGAAGGAGGAGTACTTCAGGAAGAGATTCAGAGATGAGGAGCAGGCCAGCAGAATCATCTCCCACATCAAGACTTCACGAAGCCTCCACATCATGTGCCACATCCCAGTCTTCTGTTGGGTCACTGCTACAGTTCTGAAGGATCTGTTGGAAACCAGTGAGAGAGAAGACCTGCCCAAGACCCTGACTGAGATGTACACAAAGTTCCTGGTGTTTCAGATCGATCAGACGAAAAAGAAGTATGGCGCAGAAAACTGCATACAATACATTCAGTCACTTGCAAAACTGGCTTTTCACCAGCTGGAGAAAGGCAACCTGATCTTCTATGAGAAGGATCTAAAAAAGAGTGGCATTCATTTCAGTGAAGCCTCAGTGTACTCAGGAGTGTTCACACAGATCTTTAAAGAGCAGGACCGTCCAAAGAAGGACAAAGACAAGAACAAGATGTTCAGCTTTGTCCATCTGAGCATTCAGGAGTTTCTGGCTGCTGTTCATGTGGTCCTGTCACTCATTAACAGCAACAAGAATGTAATGCCCAAGCCACGACTGACTTTCCAAAATGTGCGGATGTTTTTCAGGAAAACATCTGCGACAAAGGTCCACAGGATTGCTATTGACAAGGCCTTACAGAGTCCAAATGGACACCTGGACTTGTTCCTCCGCTTCCTCCTGGGTCTTTCACTGCAGTCCAATCAGGATCTCCTAGAAGACCTGCTGAAACAGACGGGAAGTGGCTCACAGACCAATCAGGAAACAGTCGAGTACATCAAAGAGAAGATCAGGAAGAATCTGTCTCCAGAGAGAAGCATCAATCTGTTCCACTGTCTGAATGAGCTGAATGACCGTTCTCTAGTGGAGGAGATCCAACAGTACCTGAGATCAGGAAGTCTCTCCACAGACAGACTCTCCCCTGGTCAGTGGTCGGCTCTGGCCTTCATCTTACTGTCATCAGAAGAGAAGCTGGATGTGTTTGACCTGAAGAAATACTCTGCTTCAGAGGAGGCTCTTCTGAGGCTGCTGCAAGTGGTCAAAGACTCCAATAAAGCTCTGTAGGTGAAAAGATAACTGGATATATTAACTTTCAAATCAAATGTGATGTGAGTACAAAATGGAAAACATTTAAAGTTGTTTGTCTTCATCACTAATTCTCCTTCAGGCTGAGCGGCTGTCAGCTGTCAAAGAGAAGCTGTGAAGCTCTGGCCTCAGTTCTCAGCTCCCAGTCCTCTAGTCTGAGAGAGCTGGACCTGAGTAACAATGACCTGCAGGATTCAGGAGTGAAGCTGCTCTCTGCTGGACTGGGGAGTCCACACTGTAGACTGGAGACTCTCATGTAAGATCCATTCATAGTTTTCCTCAATTGATTTGACACATTTCTCTAAACTAAGGTCCCTGCTCTCAAAACTCCCTCAGGTCAGTATTCCTGAATCTGCAAAGGGAGACTCTGCAGGTTTTACATCAGGACTCCAGAACCATTTTACATTGGCATTTTCAATTTCACTGAAAATAATGTTCTGGATTTTCCAGAATGTGTTTTGTCCTGATCCACATTCATATACAGCCATGAACCTGGAGGACTGAGAGAAGATCCTCCATGCTTTGATCTCATGTCATTTATATTACTGCACCTCTCTCTTCCTGTCTCAGTCAAGATTCACTGTCACATCTCCAGCTTATTCAGAATAGAGCAGCTAGGACTTTAACTAGTGTGAAGCAGAGATCATATATCCCAGATTTAGCATATTTCCACTGTTTACCTGCTGATGAAGAATTAATATTAAGATTTCACAGAGTTTGACTAGTTTTGGCCCTGAGTTACACTGCAGAACTCTTAGTTCTGTCTGAGCTGGAGAGCAAGCTGAGCTCTTCAGGTCCTTCTGACTGACTGAAATTCCAGACTAAAGGTGAAAACACTTTTGCCATCAGGGCCTCTAGACTGTGGAATGCTTTCCTGAGGGACTTGGACTGGCAAATTCACTATCATCTTTTAAAACACTTTAAATCTGCTTCATATATCTTGCCATTCTTCTTAATGGCTTTTTGTAAAGGATAACATAGTAGTGCTGAACAATCAGTGGTGTAGTGCAGGGTATACGCAGGTATACAGAGTATACCTACTTATTTTTCAGTCGGCATTGCGTATACCCACTTCTAAATCCCCTCTGATGCACATCATTCAGTATCATTCTGGAACCACAACAGCGGGGCCAGACCTATAAACGCGAATGTCTGTCACTGACTGAGTGATGAAGTTACACCATTGGTCGGCCGTGGCACATGGCACATCATGGGCTCACAGAGCCAAAAATTTAAGTTTCGCTTTCTCCGCCAGCTTGTTTCTCCGCTGAGATCGGGAGCCCGTTTCTCCCACACAGTAAGCAGGCTGACCAATATCATGCATGTAAGCTGAAGCTAACTGAAGCTAACTGAAGCTAAAGTAGAATCTATACAATTATATCATATCGCCGTTTATTTCGATGCATATGCGCGAGCTCAGTCCACCTGACAGCCCTCTGTTCTGTCGGCAGAGAGAGAGACACAGACAAGCATGGAGGTTTTGGCGTGCCGAGGGTTTACTGCCTTGTTACTGCACTGTTTCCTGGGGACACGGTTCCGGTCGGTGCCGATAGCTGGCCGCCAGTTTGTTCCCGGTGATCCGTCCGAGATTTCGGCAGGGGTCCCGATGCCGATGCGTCACCGGGTGTCTGGCGAACGGCGTTTTCGACACCGATGGGTACCAGAGCGACCGGTCATTCTGAATGTTTGTTAAAAAATAAACTAATGTCTGACTGAAACACCATGTTTGCCTCATCTTGAATATATCTTATATTCATGAATTAAGCCTGTGTAGGACCAGTAATATTTGCAAACTGCTCCATGACAAATAATGTTAATTTTATAATGGTGGCACACTCTGGCCTACACTATCTGTTGCAAATCAGCTGTTCCAAGAGACAATTTACAAAAGAAACTACTGGCCCATAAACTACTTGCAAGGTGAGAGAATAGTTGTCCAATTTTCATGTGTGGATGGACTAAGGAATAATGAATAGTTCACTCAAAATGCATAATTATGTAGTTGTCTCACCCTATAGTCTGTTGGGCCAGTATTGCTTGCAAAATCTGCACCTCTTCTGTGGCTAATGTTAATTACATAATGATCTTTACTCTTTACTGAAGTCAAGCAGCAGAAGTTAAGTAACAATGTGCAAATACTAGCCTACTGGCCCATTTTTGGGTGAACTATATGCAAGAGTAGTCTTACATGTCACTGTTTATAACACAGGGTGTTTATCCTTTGCTGTACGGGCCACTTTAAAAAAAGAAAAAATTGGGGGCATGAATTAAGAGTATACCCACTTCTCCAGGCACCACTACACCACTGTGAACAATTAACCGAAAAAAACAAAATGCAATATGAACTTCTGCAATTTCCAAATCACAGAGGCTGCAAAAACCCCACAAGCTCGTGGGTGGGATCATTTGTACATGTACTATATAAAAATTAGCCAAAAATAAACCATTTATGGTATTTAAATTCTGTAAAAAGCACATTTTTCTGGAGAACTGCATTTTCCGAGGCGACCTTGAATGCCTCTCCTACTGTTCTCGGTAACGTCAGTTGAATAAACCAAAGCTAAGCTTCAAATGCTGAATTTTCATCAGAAAACACCTGATTATACGCCTCATAACCATTTCCAAAAAATAAACCGTTTATCCCAGCAAGATGCTTTAAAAGTGTAAGGCAAGGCACAGATCCATGTGAGGATATATGAGTATTTCATTATACCGGGGATGCGCACGCCACAGCTCTGCGCAGTCTTGCCAGAAATGCGCATAAACAGTGTAAATTTGGTAAAATGGAAAAATCAGCTTCAACGGTCCCTGCCTATGCCCATGCTCAATGCCCATGTACAGTTTCAGATTGATTGGCCAACCCATTGAGGAGCAAAATGGATGCAGACAGACAGGACAGAGTTTTCCTCATTTTATAGTAGGATTATCATGTTATAGCTATAAATGATTCAGTGCATCACAAGACAGTGAGGTGGTTTAGAACCTTGTTGCAACACTTCACAGACATTACAGCAGCAAACTCCTAGACTATATTCTCCACAGAGTAGCTACTGTGCCAGATGACTGCCTGTCACAATAAACCCCTATGCAAAAAAGGCTTCAGAAGGACGTCTGCACTGTGTTTAGTATAAAAAAAAAAAAATAGAGTGCATGGAAGTGCAGAGAATGTGATGTTGCACTGCGATTCTGGACCAGAGTTGCTTTGCTGACTGGAGCCTCTATACCCTAAAATGCCTTTTCAACTTGGCAGAGAATTTGTAGCAGTTGCATATATGTCAATATCTCAGGACATAAAGAATGTGGAGGCCCCAAATGTTTTTTCAACATTGGTTAGACCTGTGGGCACTTGGAAAAATACTGTGTATAGAGATTCCATTGATTTTGTGTTTTTGTAAAATGAATTCTCAAAGAAAATCAGTTTTCGTTTTTTCTTGTTTTGTGATTTATGGCACTATGGCTGTGATAAACTGCAGAAAAAAAACATTTTTGAGTGTCTTGTTGGATCTAGCCAAGATTCTGCTGATTCCATATTTGCAGCACTTGCAGTATATATATTGTATATAATATATATATTGTATATTGTATATTGCAGTGAGAAATGAGCCCACAGTGAGTAAAAATGTGAAGGGAGCAAATTGCTTGGTTTTCAGATTAATAGAGAGAAGCGTTCAAAATGGATTTCTGAACAAGATATTTTGGGTAATATTTGGTCCATGAATTAAGTACAGTATTGGTGAAAACCTTTCATCAGACTCAATCTCAGTAAATCCTGCACACTGACATCTATTTTTTTTATAAAATCACTTTTATTAAAACAATTGTGAAGTTCTAAAAAATGTATGACAAGAAAAACTTGAGATGATATTGACTCGCAGTTTAAATGATGATTGCAATTAGATTTTTTGTCAATATCGTTCAGCCCTATAACATAGCATAGACCATTTGGTGGATGTATTGATCCAAATCACCTTGCAGCACCATGTGTGAATACAGTTTTAACATGGGTGAACCCAGTGGGAATCAAACCAGCATCTCTGGCATTGTTAGTGCTGCACTCAGTTCAATGAACTACAGCACCATGCAAACAACACTGTGAACTCTGCTTTTAGATAAGGGAAACATCAATCAACATTATTAGCAGTAATTATTTGAAAGAAAAATCACGGACAACATTGACATTAAAATATAAGAGAATAATATTTTCATATGTTTTCATGTCCTTCAGGCTGACTGACTGTCAGCTGTCAGAGAGAAGCTGTGAAGCTCTGGCCTCAGTTCTCAGCTCCCAGTCCTCTAGTCTGAGAGAGCTGGACCTGAGTAACAACGACCTGCAGGATTCAGGAGTGAAGCTGCTCTCTGCTGGACTGGGGAGTCCACACTGTAGACTGGAGACTCTCAGGTCAGGATTCCTCAACCTGGTCAACACATGACCATTTAAATCCTGCTTTACTTACAGAGTAACATCAGTGAATAGATTCCTAACCCGTGGAGGATTTTCTCTGCTCTTATTATTGTGGTAACAACCTTTCACTGTACTTTCTGTTCCCTATGAACTGTTTTCTGCTTTCTATCAGGATATTTCATTATTTCCCTCCTTCCTGTCTCTGTTGTTGAGACCTAAAATACCAAAAAGGATTTTTAAGATTCTGCAGCAAACTGATCCAAGAACTGCCAAACTGACCAAACTGATTTATCTAACATGCATCTTGTTTTAAACAGAAAGTTTACACTGAGAACTTGGCTCTCTTTTCCAGAAAACCAGAAAACTGTTATGTAGAAAAGCAGGCAAAAGTAATTAACTGAGTGAGTGTGTGTGTGTGTGTGTGCGTGCGTCTTTGTGTGTGTGTGTGTGCGTGTGTGCGTGTGTGTGTGTGTGTGTGTGTGTGTGTGTGTGTGTGTGTGTGTGTGTGTGTGTGTGTGTGTGTGTGTGTGTGCAGACTGTCAGGCTGTCTGCTCACAGAGGAAGGCTGTGCTTCTCTGGTCTCAGCTCTGAGCTCCAACCCCTCCCATCTGAGAGAGCTGGACCTGAGCTACAATCATCCAGGAGCCTCAGGAGTGAAGCTGCTCTCTGCTGGACTGGAGGATCCACTCTGGAGACTGGACTCTCTCAGGTATGGAGAGGCAACGTCTGCTAGAAGGCTGAGAGTCACACACATTTTCTCTGTCACACTGAGAAGATGAGGAATATTGATTAATGTCTAACAGCAGTTATGACTGATGCTGTATGGAAACTCATTCATATTGAAGGTTATTAAATGTCCATGTTTCCATCATCAAAGAGAATCTGCTGGTCTGACTTTGTTTATTCCCCCAGTGTGGACCATGGTGGAGAGCAGAGGTTGAAACCAGGTGTGAGGAAATGTAAGTGTGTATTTAGTTTGATTCATGAAAACAAAGCAACACACATTCAACTATTTAGATAGACAGTCCATTCACACAGCAGCATGTGATGTCCATTCATTCACATCCTACTGTGAATGAAGATGATGACATCATGTGGGACTTTCTAAAAAGCTTGATGTGAAAGCGGCTTAACGAGGCAAAAAAATATTTAACATTGATGAAAATATTAGATTTTTTTCCCCCAGGTATACGGCACCATAAGAACTAGCAATGATGATAAGAAAAAGAAAATTTACATAAATTAGATTTTTTTAATGAATTAATATAGTGAAAAAATGCCAAAAGAATGTCTAGAAAAGATAGGGAAACATTTTTTTAAAAATCTTCAAATCATAAATCATATATCATACATCAGCAGGAGATACTGTGGTGAAATTTAGATTTTAGGTGATTAAGCCACATTAAGCTGTCATATTTAATGGTTTAGGTCAATTTACCACATTATTATTTAAATACAAGTATTCTGCTTTATACCCAGTGTTTTCCTTTTGATGGTAGTGGATAATTAGGATAAGGTGTTGGTGCTGTTAAATTAGTCTTTTTACAATTACAATTACAATTACAATTTCCCATTTGGCAGATACTTTTATCCAAAGCGACGTACACACGAGATTTTAATACAACACAAGCAAGGTTCTAGTCAGGAGAGAACAACAAGAGTAAGTGCTATAAAGCTAAGTTCTGGTCCAACAGGACATAGGTGCTACGAGGCAGTGCTACAAGGCAGTGCTATGAGGCAATGCATAGAGTGCATAGAGGCAGATAAAGATACGTTTTTTTTCTTTCTTTCTTTTTTTTTTTTTTTTGGTTGGTTTGGTTACACGGTCCATTAGGTGAGAAGGTGTTCACTAAAGAGCTGGGTCTTTAGCCTTTTCTTAAAGGTTGAGAGGGACTCTGCGGATCGAATGGAGTTTGGTAACTCATTCCACCACCGGGGAACCACAGAAGAGAAGAGTCTAGCTAGAGACTTCGGGCCTTGCTGTGGTGGCAGCATCAGGCGCCGCTCCTTGGCAAAGCGTAGTGAGCGGGAGGGAGCATAGACCTGAATGAGGGAGTTCAGGTAGGTCGGAGCCGTTTTGGTTATTGTTTTGTAGGCGAGCATCAAGGACTTGAACTTGATGCGGGCAGAAACTGGGAGCCAGTGGAGGGAGATGAACAGCGGAGTGACATGTGCTCTTTTGGGCTGGTTGAAGACCAGACGCGCCGCCGTGTTCTGGATCATCTGCAGAGGTTTGAACGTACATGCCGGGAGCCCTGCCAGTAAGGAGTTGCAGTAGTCAAGGCGTGATATTACAAGAGCCTGTACCAGGAGTTGTGCTGCATGCTCAGACAGGTAGGGTCTGATCTTTCTTGACAAGTTAAGCTGAAGGTGGCGTTCCTTCATCCAAGCTGAGATATCGGCGAGGCATGCCGATATCCGTGCCAAGACTGTGGGGTCGTCTGGCGGGAACGATAGGAGGAGCTGGGTATCGTCAGCATATGAATGGTATGAGAAGCCATGTGAGCAGATGACTGCACCAAGTGAGGTGGTCTATATTGAAAAAAGAAGGGGTCCAAGCACTGACCCTTGAGGTACCCCTGTGGACAAGCAGTGGGATTTAGACACTTCCCCTCTCCAAGACACTCTAAAGGATCTCCCTGAGAGGTAGGACTCAAACCAGCAGAGAGCAGATCCTGAGAAGCCAAGCTCAGCGAGTGTGGAGAGGAGGATTTGGTGGTTAACCGTGTCAAAGGCAGCCGATAGGTCAAGTAGCAGTAGAACAGAGGACTAGCCGGCAGCTCTAGCTGATCACAGTGTTTCCACTACAGACAAGAGCGCAGTCTCGGTAGAGTGTCCACATTTGAAGCCAGACTGGTTAGGATCATACAGGTTGTTCTCAGAAAGGAATTCAGAGACTTGATTAAAGACTGCACGCTCAAGTGTCTTGGAAATGAAGGTGAGTAGTGAAACCGGCCTGTAACTTTCAACCTGAGATGGGCTGAGTGTAGGTTTCTTTAGCAGCGGGGTAACCTGCGCTTGCTTAAAAGCAGTGGGGAACACACCCGTTGTAAGTGAGGAGTTGATGATGTGCGTGACTGCAGGGATAAGTGTGGGCGAAATGGCCTGCAGGAGGTTGGAGGGTATGGGGTCCAACAGACAGGTAGTGGGACGAGAGTCAAGCAGAAGTTTGGAGACTTGCTCCTCAGTGAGATGGGAAAAAGACAGGAGTGAGGTCCTGTTAGCTGGCGGCAGCATATTGAGTTGGTCAGGCTCAGAGAACTGATTACTGATGGTAGAAACCTTATCAGTAAAGAAGGATGTCAGCCTTACCCATGCAGTTTCCATCAAGCTGGTTTAAGGAGTTAAAATCTTTGTTCTCATACTTCTTGTGGTGTAATAAGAAACCTAAAATAAGCCTAAATAGACTTTTAATGCCAAGACATAAGGGTGGTCTGGCTGTGCCAGACATTTACCAATATTATTTATCTTATAACGCCAGATATCCTATCGCATGGGGTTATGGTAACCCTAATGTAATAGGCAGTTGGGAATGGCTGGAGGGACAAATTATTGCTAATCTTAACAACAAGGTATCTTTGGCATCTTTGTGGTTTTATCCAAATCCTCCTGCAGAACTTGATAATCCAATTATCAATTTCTCTTGTAGAATTGTTAAATGATTCCATAAAAGGTTAAAAATTACTGGAACCTCTCTCCCATCTTTCCCTTTTTGGCACAATCCTTTATTTTCAGCAGGAGGCAAACCATTACTCAACACCAGGTGGCAGAATTCTAACATTAAGTGTCTGGGAGATATAATCAGTGATAGGAAAATAGTTTCATATAGTAATCTAAAGGAAAAGTATACCCCCCCCCCCCCCCTCATATTCCTTTGTTTGCTTTTGTGCACATATGTTGTTCCGCGTTTTTTGGGGGGGGGGGGTGTTTTGGTATGTCATTTGTGTTTGCATTGTGTATGTAATGTATGTGTTTAATGTCCAGCCTGTAATATAAAAGGAAAAATTATTAAATAAAAAAATAAAAAATTTGGGCTTATTTAGTCTATTGCTTGAGAATTTCTGTCATGTAAGCATGGTATTGCTAATGTAGCCAAACTATTAAAAAAATGCAAACATTCAAAAAAAAAAATCAGTAAAGAAGGATGTGAAGAGGTCAGCCGTGAGCAAACTTGAGGGTGGAGGTGGTGGAGGGTTGATGAGTGAATTAAAAGCTGAAAATAATTTCCGAGCATCTTTGGCGCTGCTGATTTTCTCCTGATAGTAAGTGGTCTTGGCACTTTTTAGATGGGAGGAGAACGACGATAAGAGAGCTTGATTGTCACTGAGGTCAGTCGGGTCTCTGGATTTGCGTCATTTTCTCTCAGCTGCTCTGAGCCCCGCCCGTCGGTCTCTGATGACACCGGTGAGCCATGGACTAGTGGGGGTTTTACGGGCAGAGATTGTCTAGAGAGGCGGCTAGCGAGGAGTGTCTGTAGCCTCATTGACATGGAGTGAGGAGAACTCTTTATGAGGGGGCATGGTAGCCAAGACCTCATTGGAGAGCTGAGCTGGTGTGAGGGACCAGAGGTTCCGTCTGAAGGAGACCATTTGCGGCGGAACGTGAGGATGTTCCGGTAAGGAAACTGTGAATTGAATAAAGAAGTGGTCTGACAGATGTAAGGGTGTGACAGGCAGATTTGCTGTGGATCAGTTTCGCATCACAATCCGATCGAGTGTATTGCCCGCTTTGTGTATGGGAGCGGTGGAGACCAGTTTGAGGTCAAATGAGGACAGGAGTGAAAGGAAGTCAGCCGCTTGGGGTTTGTCAAGATGGATATTCATGTTCCTCATGACAATCAGTGGGGTGCCATCTTCAGGAATGGCTGAGAGTAGTATGTCCAGTTCAACAACAAAGTGCCCCAGTAGCCCTGGTGGGTGATATATGATAACCACAAATAGTTTGACAGGAGTGGTAACCATGATTGCATGGTATTCAAAGGATGAGTTATTGCTTAGAGGAGAAAGCTTAGTGAATTTCCAGTCTTTGGAAATGATTGCACCCGTGCCACCTCCACGCCCAACGGAACGAGGTGTGTGGGAGAAAGTAGAGTCAGCTGAAAGCGCAGCTGGTGTGGCTGTGTTCTCTGGACGGATCCAGGTTTCGGTCAGGGCCAGTACCTGAATGTCAGATAGGTTTGCAAGTGCTTGTATGAATTCTGTTTTGTTTACAGCAGACTGACAATTCCATAAGCCAAAGGAAAAAGCGGAGGAAGTAGCTGAGGCTTTTCTGAGAGAGTAGTGGTTCTCAGGATTGCGCTGTCTTTTATGACTGATGCGCTTTTTTTCGGTTGCCCTGGATGACAGGGATATATTGATAGCACATGGTGAGTGAGAAGGCAGGCCAAGAGAGTAAATAAGAGTAGCTTATCTGTGTCCTTGCTCAGTGAACTCGCACAGGTAGACTCAAAGGTCTTTACCCAATTAGGTCTTGCACAGGTAGACTCGAAGGTCTTTACCCAATTAGGTCTTGCACAGGTAGACTCGAAGGTCTTTACCCAATTAGGTCTTCACACAAGAAGGACTGACATACAAGGGCTGACGCTACAGCGCAGCTTACATGTTTAAATACCAGGAAATGCCACAGCTGTGCCCATTCACAGCTCGTTACCAGGGCTGAACCTGAACCAATCTCTCTTTTTAAGAGTTTAGTGAAAATCCCGCCCCTTTCAGATTTCCACAACAAAGCAACAGATAGAGGGCGTGACGCGCGTCAGCTGACCCACCTATCGAAACTCATCAGAGAGTGAAACCACAGCCTAAGTCCAAATCTAACCCAGAAACAAAGATTCAAAACACTTACTGACCGACTGCTGTTTCCTATGTCCTATATCCGAGCTTGTTTTTAATTATGTGTATGCATGTATGTGTGTGTGTGTGTATATATGTATAATGTATCTATATTATGATTACTGTTATGTATTCATTTTTTTTTTTTTTATTAATTCCTGTTATCATTAGTCTCTTTTCATCATATTTTCCTAATTGTTAAACCTCATGTAAGCCACAGCAGAGGTTGGTTGCCTTTTCTTGTAATTTAAATCAATAAATGAATATAAAGTATTCACAAAAATTAAACTGTTCAATAATTAGTGAAGTTATTAATAAAATAACAATAAACACAACAGGTGTATTAGATGATAAACTGCTGCTGTATTGTGTCTTGTTCTCTCATCAGATGCCTGTGAACTCACACTGGACCCAAACACAGCACACAGAAAGCTCTTCCTGTCTGAAGACAACAGAACGGTGACAGAGGTGAGAGAGGAG
Organism: Centroberyx affinis; assembly: GCF_046629955.1. NCBI lineage: Eukaryota > Metazoa > Chordata > Actinopteri > Beryciformes > Berycidae > Centroberyx > Centroberyx affinis. The sequence continues at coordinate 67,152 of NW_027281973.1, forward strand.
CAGCCATATCCTGATCACCCAGAGAGATTTGACTACTGGGAACAGCTGCTGTGTAGAAATGGTCTGACTGGTCGCTGTTACTGGGAGGTCGAGAGGGAAGGAGAGGCTTATATAGGAGTGACTTACAGAGGAATCGGAAGGAGAGGAAGGGGTGAAGACTGCTGGCTTGGATGGAATGAAAAGTCCTGGAGTCTGTACTGCTTTGGTAAGAGTTACTCTGCCCGGCACAATAACAGAGAAACAGCCATACCTCCCCTCTCCCCCTCTGTCTCAAACAGAGTAGCAGTGTATCTGGACTGGCCTGCTGGCTCTCTGTCCTTCTACAGAGTTTCCTCTGACACACTGATCCACATCCACACCTTCCACTCCACATTCACTGAACCACTCTATCCTGGGTTTGGGTTGTGGTCTGGGTCGTTTGGTTCCTCAGTGTCTCTTTTCAGATAGAGGAAGGAGAGAGAAACACTCACACAAGACAGCTGCTGAGATGATAGTTCACTCTGTACAGGACCACACACACACACACACACTTCCATCTTAATGTAGGAATATTACAGTTTGTATTTCCATATAGATTTATGAGTCATTTTACTGTAAAGAACACATTAATCAATCACTGTCAGCAGAATGTTTTCTATATTCAGGGAAACTGAACAGGGTTTTAACACGACTCAGGTACTGGAACATGAATATTTTATTTGGAAAATGAAATGAATGAAATATGAAACCAGACAGAATCAAGTTGTTGTTTATGATGACAGGTTAAAATATCTTTCTTTTGGGTCTTTGTTATATTTGGTAATGTATTAATCTTATCATTCCCAGCTTAACATTTTTATGTTTTCTATAATTGTTTCCCAGAATTAAAGGTTAAACACTGTTTTAGTAACTTCTTTTCAAACGTGTTTTGTTATAAATTTGTTCTAAAATAAACCATTATATGACTCTGTTGTTGTCTATGTTGTGAGTCTCATGATCAAGGAAAATATAATCTTTGTCATCGCTTATTTACTTTGCTAAACTGAAGCAAGATGTCAGAGACAACTGTGACGGCCATCCTGCTCTGTCTGTCTGTTGTCCGAGTCTCTCCTTAGGTCCCTGGTAGGCGGGGTGACCTGGCCAGTCTCCCAGGGGTATTTAAGACCAGACCGTCCTCTCCCCAGGCAACATGTTTTGTTTTGGGTTGCCTCTGCCATTGCGTTAACTTTTAGGTTACACCTTTTCACACTACACCTCTCACACACCCACTCACTGACACTACTGACTGTACTGATTCACACGTCTCATGAGTTTGGTCTGGGTTTGTTGTTATTTTGTTCATTTGTTAACTTTCTTCTTTAAAACCGTGCATCTCCCTTTCTTGTCATGGCTTATGAGCTGGGTCATGACACAATCAACTGCACATATTTATGGTAAGCATGTCGAATTATGAAGTAAAAAAATCTATATAGATACTCCGCTCACACTGTGTGTGTGTGTGTGTGTGTGTGTGTGTGCAACCCAGTCGCCAGAATAAAATGTTGGCATTTTACGTTTCTGCAATGATTTTAGCCGGCTTTCACTCCAAAGCCCAGCACACTCGTTGCCATAACGACGGTAGCCCGGACAGATTTGACAGTGACACAGCGCGTAGCAAAGCTCGTTGATTTCAACGAGGCACCGTTATTTGACACGATTCATTAATTTATTATTATTCATATTGCACGTCCAAAGGAAATGCAGTCAAACCTGTAGCCTGTCTCAAGATCCAATCATTCACTTATTCGTCATACCCATTTATATAGGCTACAGTTAGAGATGCACCGATCGATCGGCCGGTGACCGGAATCGGCTGGTTTTCAGCTGATCGGCCATGACCGGTGACCGGCTGATCAGTCTCGTATATCCGATTCTGTGCCGGTCAAATTTAAGACAACGGTAAAAACTCCGCTGTAATTAAGCAATATTACACGAGAGGGTGTGCGTTACCGTGATGCTTACGGACCTGCTTAAGGTCCTGACCGCATCACTGTCGTGCCAATAATGACGGTAAAGCTCACCCTCGAGTGTAATATTGCGATTATACAACAGTTACCAACAAAATAAAAGATACAAACAAAATGTATTCATATTGTGGGGCAATTCGCTCTCAAAATAAAAAACGTTTTGCTAGTGTTATCTCCGTTTCCCTGGAAATACATGGGATCTGACTAATAACTGGAAAACAATCAGTCACGTCAGTAGACTCCTATGTAATGGAACCTAGTTTACTACTCCAGCAAGTAGGCGGAGCCTTAGTAACGACCTAGCAACAGAGACGATTTCTAGTCCCTGTTGAGTCAGCCAGCCAACTTGAGCTAATGCTTTCTAGAGATCGCGGGATACATATAAACACAAAACTGCCTCGCTAGCTCAATCTTGTTGTAACTAAGATATCTGCTGAAAAAAATTATTTTTCCATGGACAGATTTAGCTACTATGTCCGCGAACTTCACATGTATTTTTAAGCTAGTAGCGCCGTGTCACCGACTCACCGGCACAGCTGATGGATGGCAGAGCGTCTGGTAACATCAAGGCTGAACAGAGTTAGCGTAGCGTTATATTTAAATATATTGTATGATAATATGGCGGAGTAATATTTAGTGATGAGCACGGCTAGGTGTGCTGTCATGCTGATTTGATCACGTTCTAAATGTCTAGTTGACCAATCAGATCGCTTGGTCGGAACTACCTGTTGTATAATAGTCCATAATAATAATAGTCCTTGTTATATAGATCTGTTGCACCTGTTTTCTTTCGGGAAAGTATAAAGTGGGATATACTGCAATTCATTTTCATTTGGATTTTATTTGTTCAAAAAAGCTCTGTCCAGTAACCTGGAGCACTTTTTTATTTTGAGATTTGCTTGAGTGAGAGTGAGAGAAGGTCCTGTAACCTGGTGCAGTTTTGGAGAAAATGTAAGTTATTAATAGTCAATGTTTTATTATGAACATACAATTGAATTTTAATTTTCCATTAAAGAAAAGTTACAAAAATGTTTGTGTGTGCTGTCAATTATAGTTCTTAGAAAGAAAATCGGAATCGGCCAAAATCGGAATCGGCAGGTCAGACTTTTAAAAAATCGGAAATCGGAATCGGCCAAGAAAATTGCAATCGGTGCATCTCTAGCTACAGTCAATAATAAAGTGTACTTACTTCTTCTTCTTCTTCTTCAATGGTCATACCCCAGCGCCAGACAGAACAGCACCTCTCCGTGTGCTGTGAGAGGACTACAGTCTAGCTTTTTATATGACAATTAAATGTATTTTCAATAAAATGTTTTTGAGTGGAATGAAAAATAAAGAAATGGCGTTCTGCCGTACTATTCAGCTCATGTCTTGGCTGTCTCTTGAATTCTGATCTCATTCAGCTGTAAAGGATTAGTTGTAAACAGATTGACAGGTAGCTACAGTGTGTATTGATTATTTCTGTTGTTGAGTGCAATGATCATGGCAAGCTGCATATTTATAAGGAATAGAGAACCAGATTAATAGTTCTTTCATTTATGAAGATGGAATATGGAATCTATTTCAATTATCTCAATTATCAACCATACTATTGAGTGTGTGAGACAGACGGAAGAGTCTAGCATGCTCTTTCGTTTGGATCGTTGGATGATTCATTCATTTTATATATTGGGCCTTCAAAGTGCTCTCTGAAACTAGGCCTGGGATGGCTTGTGTCCCTGAAATGAGAAAATTCAAACTTTGTCATAGAGCTAAACTAAATACATCGTTGGAAAAGTCTCGACCTGGAGAGTAACATATGTCAGTATGAAGATTCTACATGGCTCCTGCTTTGAAATACTGTCCTTTGAACCTTGACCTCGGTGTATGTTTGAAGGCTTATAAATCAGCAACAAAAGGGGTTACAGACATGGGACCAACTGTTATAGAGAGCTCTTCACCTCAGCTCTCATGTGAGTATAGTCAACAACTGGGGGCGCTGTCAAATATGGGTAAAATATGGTTAAAATTAATTTTCACCCATTTAACAATTAGATATTTAAAATCTGATTACACAAATGTGTTTACCATCCCCTTAAACTCCTCACTGTACTCTCAACTCAGTATTTACAACTTCCAATTCTAGGAAAAACACTAATATTTTTTAAAAACTACAATTCCGGGGCGCTCTGGTGGCTCACCAAGTAGGGCGCGTACCATTTGACTCAGGCCTTCCCGCAGCGACCCGGGTTCGAATCCGACCCATGGTCCTTTGCTGCATGTCCTCCCCTCGCTCTCTCTCCCATACCTTCCTGTCTCTCTCTCACTATATCTCTCAAATAAAGCATAAAATGCCAAAATAAATCTTTAAAAAAAAAACAAAAAAACTACAATTCCCTAGAGCCGCGCCATGCAGCTTGTTACAAATCGCCACCACAGTTGTAGTTCTTCCGGTTTGCAAAGTACGGTTGTAAGTAGGTTCGTAAAAAGATAAATCTACTGAATATATCAAATATCTAATACAGCCAAACTAGTAATTGCACTGCATCTAGATGATCTATGTTAAGAAAAAGTAAAGATGTTGGTTTATTTCAGATATTTTAGCCAAAACAGGAGTCGAACGCACCAAGTCCGCCCACAACAGCCGTTCCGTGAGCCACATCATCCAACGATCTGTATGTGTGTGTGTGTGTTTGACTCCTGTTTTGGCTAAAATATCTGAAATAAACCAACATCTTTACTTTTTTTTAACATAGATCATCTAGATGCAGTGTAATTACGATTTTCGGCTGTATTAGATATTTGATATATTCAGTAGATATATCTTTTATATCTTTTTTTCATAGTAGTTCGCTGAGGATCATGGGTAGGCTAATGTAGCCTTCCGCTATCGTCCAAAACTGACAAAAAAAACCCTTGATTTCTCAGAATCGAAGGTGAAATAATTAAAACGGATGGCCATAACATTAACCTATCGTATTATTGAGTTATCAAGGACACTTTCGTGTTTTTGTGTTGAGAAATGTTAAAGATATCATAGGAGACCGGGTTGAAAGAGCATGCTATACTCTTCCGTCTGTCTCACACACTCAATAGTATGATTGATAATTGAGATAATTGAAATAGATTCCATATTCCATTTTCATAAATGAAAGAACTATTAATCTGGTTCTCTATTCCTAAATATGCAGCTTGCCATGATCATTGCACTCAACAACAGAAATAGTCAATACACACTGTAGCTACCTGTCAATCTGTTTACAACTAATTCCTTTACAGCTGAATGAGATCAGAATTCAAGAGACAGCCAAGACACGAGCTGAATAGCACGGCAGAACGCCATTTCTTTATTTTTCATTCCACTCAAATACATTTTATTGAAAATGTACATTTAATTGTCATATAAAAAGCTAGACTGTAGTCCTCTCACGGCACTCGGGAACCAAAAACCAATCATATCGGGGGTTGTTAAGAATATTGTGTTCATATTTCGTAAAGGAAATATGCGTGCATGTCACAGAAAATTAAATTATGGCCATAGGCCGTAAACAAGCGCATATACGAGAACTGGGCGATTCCGAACAAAAATGTGTCTCATTGTTCCACATGCTTGAAATATGTGGTGTGTAATAAAATATATAATTTATGTCATTTCATAACCAGAAAATGCTTATTATAGCCTACCCTCATTCTATTTCCTCAAAACGCCAAAAGCACCTCAAAAGCACCGCGAGCGGTTAAGACACTATAACGTTGATATACACGTATCTAGAAATGTTGATATGAAACATATTTTTGGTTCAGAAACATTGAGATTCGGTTGAGATTCTACGTGGTTTGCAGAAACGTAAAATGCCAACATTTTATTCTGGCGACTGGGTTGGTTCTAGTCTTTGTCTGCAGAGACCTGCCAGTTAAAACACTGAGCCGGTGACTTGGCTTTGTGTGGTGGGACTGTCTTTTTGTTGTTTATAAGAAAAAATGATCCCTGACATCAATATATCGTTGCTGTCCGATGAAAACCACGTATCTCCAAAAATCTATTTTTTCAGGAGCGTGAAAAAACTGTTTTTCTCAGAAACTAACTTAACTTAAATAAACCTAAACACTGTCATTAGACACATTTAGCACCACAAATGAAAATCTATTTTTACACAGTCATCAGTGAACCGTTTAACATTTTAAATGGACTTATGTGGTTTGTTGTGAGCGAAAGTGGACATACGCGAGCCTCCAGTCTCCTGTTTATGTCCGACGTCAATTGACGTGCGTGCGTAATGTAGCGTTCTGGAGAAACAGAGAAATTACCAGGAGTCCAGAAGGATAGCTTTGGATAAATAATGTTAAGTTTTGAGCCAAGGATAGACGATAAGCTCTGTGATTTATCATCATTGTGTTTCAGCTGACAGCAGGTCAGCTGATCAACTGTCAATAAATCACAGAGCTCACATTGACAATAAAGCTCTGTGATTTCCTTAATTGGCTCAAACGTAACGTTATTTATCCAAAGCTATCCCTCTGAACTCCTAGCATAATTTCTCTGTTTCTCCAGAACACTAGGCTACACAAGTTACTACCAAAAAAAAAAAAAACCTACCTTTTGGCCAAAACGCATCCGTAGGCTATTACAGTAAGATGCTTTGATAAAAGAAACTGCAGTGTTTGCCTCCTAACGTTACCGGTAGTCTCTAATCAACGGCACACCTTCTGATGCTAAATAATGAGCTATTGCATGTTTTAAAAATCATGTACAATAGGCTATCTTTACATTGTGAATAATGTTAGCAGACAATGATGACCAAATACATTTAAATTGGTTTAATCAATACTCAACATAGGCTGAAATTCATTGTGTTCATGTAAAAAAAAAAACATTAAAATGTTAAGACATTAGAAAAATCTTAAATATTATTGTGGTCACAACCTATTCTCCAGGAACAGTCAGAATTATAATACTTATAAATTATAAATAAATAAATATAATACTTATCAATCAATTATCAATATAATACTATCAATATTATCTATTATCTATCAATACTATCAATTGTAATACTTAATTGATTTAATACTTGGAACATTAAATATTTATAAAAATATCATTTAAAAATCAGTAAAGCGATCACAAAACCATGTATAATTGATTTCATACTTAGAACATTAAAAATCTAATAAAAATATCATTTAAATTAGTAAAGCAATCACAAAATCATGTTAAAATACAATTACAATTAATCACCCATAACCCCAAACAAAACTGTAACCAATTGGTCCTATGTGCATTTGTATGTGTGCATGAGTGTGTGATTCCAGCTGGTGATGGGCATCACTCATGGTCGAGTCCATCATAGAAGCAGTGGAAGTCCTTAGGCAGCACCTTCTTCAGTTCATGCAGGTGTTTGAACTTGAGCCCTTTAATGGTCTGCCTGGATGTGTAAAGTGGGGACACTGTGGTGACTCTGCTCTTCTTCCTGAGAGATGGGGACTGATAGGGTTTCCAGTCGTCTGTGTAGAGAATCTTGTAGTCCATAGTGCCATCCACGTTGTACCTAGTGGATAGACAGATGGATAGAAGAAAGTGGAAGGGAAAAGAGGGACAGTGATAGAGGAGAACAAAAGTCAAGTTTTAATTGATTATACAGTATGTCTATTAACATAGAAGGCAATATTTGTGCAAAAATGGATGTGTATGATAAAATACCTGATTGCTCGGAGGTCATGCACTGTTGGATCTCCAGCGTTTTTTCCCGGTCGGATGGACTTGCAGATGTTCACTTGGCTAAAGTCCGTGAAAAAACTGTGGTCCACGTACCTCACATGGTATGGCCTGGGATTGGAGCGAGCTCCCCGGATCACTGCAGCGTACTCAGCTGGAACGCAGATGTCTCTGTCCCTCAATCTTCTCTCAATCACACTATGCACAGAGTCACACTCCATTTGTGTGTGACCTCTTTCAAGATACTTCTGTGTCACTGGCTTCTGCTTTTCAGTAGCAAACTTGAGGAGGGCATTGCTTAAGAGCAGGTTTCGGTTCTGGTGGCCGCATCCGTCACTCCACAGGATGTACTCTTCATACGAGGGGTTTGCTTCGAGAAAGTGTGCGATGCATGAAGCAAACTCATTGGCAGAGAGACCAGCTTCACCCTCATGCCACAAGTAATTTGACACATCATGTGATATCATGTCAAAAATGGTGAAGTTATGGACACCGAGCTTGGTCTTATAATAGAGGGCGGAGGCTTGCAGCTTGGGGCAGAGCAGGAGCCCCTGTAGATCCATGGTAGCCACCAAGGTCTTCTCACCTGCCTCTTCTTTGTCCTTTTGCTTCATAGCTCGTGCAGTGGCTTTTTTAATGCAGGGCTCCTCCCATGTGGCAGCTTCGATGTTCCCAGCCTTGAATGCACAGCAGGTATCGCACTGGTCTTTCTTTGGGTGAAAAAGAGACAGATTTAAGTCGTTGAAAATGTTGGCGAACACTTGCCTTGACAGAGGCTGGATGCCACGTTCTGTACTGGAGCGCTTATACTCTGTGTGGAGGTGACTGATGGACTTGAACACAGGCTCCAGGTACATCTTTGATGAAGAGGACCTACAGTAGTGCGATGGAACTTTTGGAAGGTCCAGAAGGAAGGCCTTCAGGAAGTCCTGCTCTTCTGTCCTCACCCTCACTCTCTTAGTCTTCTCAGGACTTTCCCCTCTTCTTCCTACCCACTCCAAAAACGACCACTGCTTTATGCCTAGGGTTGACAGGAACATGCGTTGGCACACTCTGAGTCTTCTACCATCCACGACAAGGTAACAAAAAATGGATGCTGTCCTCCTGGATTCATCTGCTCCTGTCCGCCGCCGCTTTACACTGCTCTCCTCCACCAAAGACTTAACAAAAATGTTCCTCTCTTTCCAGTCCAATTTCCCCCAGAAGTACTTAAAGATCTCCTCTCTCTTCGACTCTTCTACTTCTCTGCAGTGCAGTTTAGTGGACTTTTGGCAGGCCGCAGATTGGCATGGCATCCCAATTTGTCTTTCCTCCTTCAACACCGGCTCTCGATTCTTCCTCCCGACATAGGATTGGCCCCTCATTCTCCTCCACTTCTGGATGTTCACCCTCCACGTCTCTGGATTTCTCCTCTTCCTCTGCCTTCCCAGACGAGCCTCACCACCCGAGGAGTCCTCCTCAACTCCTTCTTCTTCTGATTACAAGAAAAAGAGAGAAAAGAAATATTCTGTAAATGGTTGTTCTCACACTCTGTGTCAGTGTGTGGGTCTCTCTCTCTCTCTGTATGTGCTTGTGTGTGTGTGCATGTGTGTGTATAAGATGGGTCAAATGCAGAGGATCAATTTCCCCACGGGGATCAATAAAGTGCTGCTTCTTCATGCGTGCACCCCCTCGCGTGCACACCCGTGTTTCTGTCTGTGTGGGTATGTGCGTGTGAGAGAGAGAGAGAGAGAGAGTGTGTGTGGCTGAACGCAAACAGTAGCAAGCCAACTAGCAAACATGCAGCATTCACTCTTCTACAAAACTGCATTAAATGCATCACACACACTCACTTTTATGTGTACATCAGAGTGTGTCAATATTATTTAGTGCTATTTTATTACTACTTCTTACTCCATTATGATCTGTGAAGCACCTTGAGCTGCATTTTTTGTATGAAAGGTTCTATACAAATCAAGCTATTGTTATTATTCATGATAATAATAATAATAATAATAATAATAATAATAATAATAATAATAATAATGATAATACCTACCTTCATTTCCAGATTCACCCAGGACATAAGCAGCCTGGTCAACCTGGTCGCATTCAAGTGCATCTTGGAAAGATTAAGAGGAACACATTTAGTACACTGAATGCAATGTTGACATAATTGAATGTTGTTAAGAGTTTGCATCCTTTGCTCTGGCTGACTTAATCCTACTTTTCCACAAACCTTCCTCACTGCTCTCTACTACTGCTGCCCCTGCCTCTGCCTCATGTGCCCTGTACTTTACATTGACCAATGCACAAAGCTCCTCTAAAGAATAAGACATGTCTATCCTGAAAAAGAGAAAACAGAATGCACAGTGCACAGTGCACATTACAGTCAACAGAATTTAAAGGTACTCGATTGGAGAAATCAGACGTTTATGAACACATCTCGGTCAGTAATCAAACGTATAAGTAAAAAAACACAGTCATGATAAAAAAAAAAGCTTTGAGTTGCTAACATCAGCGACATAGGGCCGAATACCAGTAAGCAAACTATCTTTGACTTGAGAATATACCATGGATATACCTTGTCATTCTCGCTTGATGCCGACAAGGTATATCCATGGTATAAAGAGTATGTTTACGGACATGGCAAATAATCTGATATATAGGTAACGTTAGTTGAGGTTGACAGTGGCAAACCCCATGTTTGATCGAAGCAAATATATCAGTGTCAACAAGATACTGTTATCTATTTAATCACAATACAAACCGAGACGATGTTTATTAGCCAGCTAGCTAGCTAGCTATCGAGAGCTATGTGTTGGCTATCAACATTGAATTGTAAAGAATTGCAATATAAAGTAATACAATCCATACAAAGGACAACCGTGAACATGAATGTTAACTAGTTCAAACTTGAATACAGTTGTCAAACAAGAAGCTTATGGTGATGCTTTACCTTGACGGTGGTATCCTACACAGAGAAAGTGTATGGAGCGAGTCTGGAGACTTCCTTCTAACTTTCCTTTGTTTGGGAGCGTATCTCCCGCCCCCTTTCCCGCTGGAGATACGCGGTTTGATGGACACTTCTGACATCCAGTGGAGATACGTGTTAAATAGTTGAGCTAATAAAACATATTTTCATTGGTCATTTAGATGTCAAAAGCTGACAGTCGATAGAGGAGTATGGGCACATTCCATCTATAGTAAAAAGTCAAAATCATAAAAAGTGGAGATACGTGGTTTTCATCGGACAGCGACGATATATAGCTAATATGATCATAGTCCTAAGTGAATAGGGTGCATTTACTGAAGGCTGTCCATGGTACTGTGTGAGTTGTTTTTAAACTTGACTGTATTCTTGAAGCATTTTCACAATTAGTGAGCAAAATCTGGTTAACTGACTGACTGACTGGTTGCTATGAAGCTGTCAGAGATGTTATTGAATGTATCAGTTGTAGCAGCCCATTCAGTCACAACATGGACAAACAGCGACCTCTGCTGGCCAATCGTGTTACAGCAATATAGTGCTGCTGCTAGAACAAGTATAGAGCTGGAGTGTATGCAGATTCAATAAATTAAAAGCATTGATTGAGTCTACGTGGTTCTCATTGGTTGAAAGACACGCTGTTGTCCACTTTCAGGAGAGTAGGCTGCCCTCTAGTGGTACTGAGTAAACATTACATCACACACAACTCTCCTAAGTGTACACCGAGTGAAAGAGAATCATATGAAGCCAAGTCACTCTTTCAACTGTCGCTCATTGTTCACCAGAAGTGAATGATGAACTCGTCATAATGACCAACTGAATCCAAAGAACTGAATCTCATAAAAGAGCTGAACTTTGCATCAGTAATTCAGACTGGCAAACACTGAGGCTTTTACTCTGAAACTGAGCTCCTTCCCGTCTGGAAGTCAGAGCCGTCCTGTCCACCTCCACAATACTTCCTCCTTTTTCTGTACTGAGAGGAAAACATGCACATCTCTCTTTCCTGCACTTGCCAACACTGAAAGGTCAAAGGATAATTATGCTGCTCATTGATTGGTTGTTACAAACTCTTACACTGATTGGCTATGGGAAACGTCAGTTTTATTGGTGGATGCACATGTAGATTTCCCCCCACTTCCTACAGAATAATCGTGCAAAAAAGATTTGTGTCTCGTCATCGGTTTGCATCCTCTGGATGAGACAAATGCACAGATGCAGATCTGTGACTCAATACAGGTTTTGTACTTGTGAGACACAACTGTGTGCGTTTGTGGGTAAACATTTATGTTCACAAATCTTCAATCACAAGTGTATGATTTTTTTTTTCACTTAAAACTTTATTCACATTTGTGAAAAGTACTTGTACTATATTCACTCCATAGTCTGACCTCAGTTTAGGAGGCTCAGCTGTAGAAAACAGGTGACTGACATCAGCTGTGTCAGCCATGCCGCTCTGTATTTACAAATTACAACAGTGGGGGGAGAGGAAAATAAATGGAGATCAAGTCAACAGGTTTTTAAAAGGCATCTCCTACCATGTATGAGGCCATTGGTTCATTTGTGTGTGTTCATTAGGGATGGCGGGGAAAGCAGAATAAAACGGAGTGTGATTTGAGGTCGGCCTGGGCAATGTTAGCATGGGTGCACTCCTAGGACTCCCGGTGCATTCCCGGTCACATGACGGGTGTAAACCGCCCAGGTCCCACTGCTTTATATCAAGTGCAAACCACACACACACACACACACCTCAAATACACAGTGTCACGTGGCTTGTGGTTGGGTAAGTGAAGAGAGCTGGCAGCCTTGGAGGAGGCGGTTGCTTCCAGTCAATACTTTTGGTATTGAAAGAGCCCCTGCTCTGATTGGCTGGCAGTACTGGAGGGTCCGCCCCCTCCTTCTCTTCTGGGTGTGCAGACACACGACTGACGAAAAAAAGGAAGCAACGTCTGTCAGTGTTTCCTCTACAAATGACATTAGAAAGTCTGTTTGACTTGATCTGGATGTGAGTTCACCAGGTAAGGATCCTACCAGGAAACATTAGTTTGTACAACTGTATGACTGTGTATATGATGATGTTGTGAAATCTTTCAAGATGTGTATTCGATGCTCACAGATGTGAATATTCATCCGTTAATTGCAAATCAATTCATAATTGGGGCCAAACTGAACTTTCCCTAAGAATGTTTCCCTTGTTTTATTTTAGTGTTGCCAGATAAAATCAACAACAGGTCACAAGTTAGACTATTGTCAAACCTCATTTCACTGGTGAGATATGAGGAAGTCTTAAGGCCTGACAACATGGATAAGTTTGACTGAAGTTTAATGCGCTATTAATACACTGATTGTACAAAACAACACCACTTTCTCAACAATTATATACTCTCCATTTCACACAACCTCCTTTTACAATGTCACCATTTTTTTTTCTACATTGAATTCCATAGTAAAGAAGAGAAGTGAAAGTGCAGTAAAAGTGCTCGCTCTGTGTTTTCACATGTAGTGATGAAGGATCATTTATTTTTTCTTTGAAACCTCAGGAGGAATCAAATCTCATCCATAAATGACTGGTATTCCACCCTGAGATCCTGTTAAGATGTAGTGAAGGACCCTTGTATCAGACTCCCTAGCAAGACAGGTAAAACTCCTGCTCAGATGATTCTCCTTCTTCATTTTCTCCACTAAAAGTATCTGCTGCTCAGAAACCATAACAGCTACAGCAAACAAACTTGGCATATATCTCACCCACTACTCAGGCAACATCTCAGCACCACCGTATAACAACCAAACTCACATTTTGGCCTGTAACTTCTGAACCGCAAGACATGGAAACAAAATTCTGTTTTCCCTGGATTCCCTAGCTTATGCTGAGTCTACATTTTTATAAAAAAGAATCTTGATTTTCCATTCAACTAATGACAGAACAGAAAACTTTGAAGTGTTTTTGTAGCTCATTCCAGTCTTTGGCAGTTGGATGCTGGAAAGAGTTTCAACCAAGTGAAAAGAGAAAGATATTTACTAGTTCACAGAAAAAAGGGGAAATGGAAAGAGAAAAAAGGGAATTAGCCTGTACTCTGACCTTGCTGAAGAAATGCATACGTTTACAAGTATTGTGTGTTTGTCATGAAGGGGCAGATATGAGACCATCATCTATCAGACAATAGAACAATATTACATTACTGATCACTTGTGTGACCTGGCTGATAAGGTAATCTAAAAACAAGATCCCCATGTCTAAAACACTGGTATTGATGAGATCCAATGAAATGAACCGTAGTAATTCCTGTGGAGAAATTACATAATTGTTCTTTGAGTTGAATATTTCCTCATTTTACCAGGGAGCAACAATGGCGACGCCTGTAGAGCTGCTCTTGGGAACTTTGGAGGATTTGGACAATGAAGAGTTTAAGAAGTTCAAGTGGTTCCTGCAGCAGGCTGACATCCTGGAAGGCTTCCCAGCCATCCCAAAGAGCCGACTGGAGAAGGCAGACAGGCTGGACATAGTGGATCAGATGGTGCAGACCTACAGCGAATACACTCTGGATTTGACCAAAGAGGTTTTAAGGAAGATCAACAGGAATGATCTAGTGCAGCATTTATCAAACACCCCAGCTCAGCACCCAAAGGTAAGTTGTGGGAAGATTACCAAATGGGAAGTGAAAAAGATAGACATGGTACATTATGCAATCATGCATCACATAAAATGATTTATTGTACAGCACTTTTATACCAACAATTTATATAGAGTGCGAGCTGTATCATTTTTAAGTGTACTTTTGTTTGCCCACATCTAGACAATAGATGTGTGAAAAGAGACAGGCGCCTTTTAAGTGAAAACAGCAAAACTGGCACATTTGTGTTCATGTATTTTCTTTTTTGAGTAATAATGAACAACTCTACAACCTTATACCTTATACCCAGTTAGGATCTGCTTGTCCACCCACCAGTAATGCGCTGAATAGATTCCATGGAGTTGGGAATGTGGACATTTACCACAAAGTGTTTGCATTACTCATATTTACTATAACATCCTCTCACTGATGTCATCTGTTATTTATTCATTCAGAGACTCTTGTTGAATGCCAGCATAGACTCAAATCCAACACGAAGAAGAAGTTTCAGCGTTTGTTTGAGGGAATCTCAAAATCAGGAAAGTCGATACTTCTGTATCAGGTCTACACAGAGCACTACATCACAGAGGAAGAGACTGGAGAGGTCAACAATGAACATGAAGTCAGACAGATTGAAACAGCATCCAGGAAACCAGTGAGACCAGAAAATGCAATCAAAAGTAAAGACATCTTTAAACCTGTACCTGGACAAGATGAATCAATGAGAACAGTGATGACAAAGGGAGTGGCTGGCATTGGGAAAACAGTCTTAACACAGAAGTTCACTCTGGACTGGGCTGAAGACAAAGCCAACCAGGATATACAGTTCACATTTCCATTCACTTTCCGAGAGCTGAATCTGCTGAAAGGGAAAAAGTACAGCTTGGTTAAACTTCTTCATCACTTCTTTATTGAAACCAAAGAAGCAGGAATCTGCAGGTTTGACAAGTTCCAGGTTGTGTTCATCTTTGACGGTCTGGATGAGTGTCGACTTCCACTAGACTTCCACAACAACGAGATCCTGACTGATGTTACAGAGTCAACCTCAGTGGATGTGCTGCTGACAAACCTCATCAAGGGGAAACTGCTTCCCTCTGCTCGCCTCTGGATAACCACACGACCTGCAGCAGCCAATCAGATCCCTAGAGACTTTGTTGACATGGTGACAGAGGTGAGAGGCTTCACTGACCCACAGAAGGAGGAGTACTTCAGGAAGAGATTCAGAGATGAGGAGCAGGCCAGAAGAATCATCTCCCACATCAAGACTTCACGAAGCCTCCACATCATGTGCCACATCCCAGTCTTCTGCTGGATCACTGCTGGAGTTCTGGAGGATCTGTTGAAAACCAGTGAGAGAGAAGAAGACCTGCCCAAGACCCTGACTGAGATGTACATCCACTTCCTGGTGGTTCAGTCCAAACAAGGGAACGTCAAGTATCATGAGGGAGATGAGACAGATCCACACTGGAATACAGAGAGCAGGAAGATGATTCTCTCTCTGGGAAAACTGGCTTTTGAGCAGCTGGAGAAAGGCAACCTGATCTTCTATGAAGCAGACCTGACAGAGTGTGGCATTGATATCAGAGCAGCCTCAGTGTACTCAGGAGTGTTCACACAGATCTTTAAAGAGGAGTGTGGGCTGTACAAGGACAAGGTGTTCTGCTTTGTCCATCTGAGCATTCAGGAGTTTCTGGCTGCTGTTTATGTAATTACGACATTCATAAACTCTGGTGTCAATCTACTGTCAGAAGCACAATCATCCTCCTGGTGGTCTACACTATTCAATAACAAATCTGCAGTAAAATACCTCTACCAGAGTGCTGTGGACAAGGCCTTAAAGAGTCCAAATGGAAACCTGGACTTGTTCCTCCGCTTCCTCCTGGGTCTTTCACTGCAGACCAATCAGACTCTCCTACGAGGCCTGCTGGCACCGACAGGAAGCAGCTCACAGACCAGTGAGGAGACGGTTGAGTACATCAAGAAGAAGATCAGGGAGAATCCCTCTCCAGAGAGAAGCATCAATCTGTTCCACTGTCTGAATGAGCTGAATGACCGTTCTCTAGTGGAGGAGATCCAACAGTACCTGAGATCAGGAAGTCTCTCCACAGACAAACTCTCCCCTGCTCAGTGGTCGGCTCTGGTCTTCATCTTACTGTCATCAGAAGAAGAGCTGGATGTGTTTGACCTGAAGAAATACTCTGCTTCAGAGGAGGCTCTTCTGAGGCTGCTGCCAGTGGTCAAAGCCTCCAATAAAGCTCTGTAGGTGGATAGATAACTGTATATACTGTATTAGCTTTAATGTGATGTGAATAGAAAATGGAAACATTTTTTAAGTTGTTATTTGTCTTCATCACTAACTCTTCTTCAGGCTGAGTGGCTGTCAGCTGTCAGAGAGAAGCTGTGAAGCTCTGGCCTCAGTTCTCAGCTCCCAGTCCTCTAGTCTGAGAGAGCTGGACCTGAGTAACAACGACCTGCAGGATTCAGGAGTGAAGCTGCTCTCTGCTGGACTGGGGAGTCCACACTGTAGACTGAAGACTCTCAGGTAAGGATTCCTCAACCTGGTCAACACATGACCATTTAAATTAGGGCCCGGACAATTAATCGGTGAGCTGATATTATCAACCAATATAATAATAATAATAATAATAATAATTTATTTATATAGCACTTTATGAAACAAATGTCACAAAGTGGTTCATACAAACAGATCAATACAAAAGGTGATAAAAGCAATGTTAAGATAAAAAACATAAAACCAGTCACACCAAGTTCATCGGTTAGAGTGAATATATAAAGGCCTTCCGATAAAAAAAAAAACATTTTCAACAGTGTTGTAAAGGAAGACACTGAGTCTGCCAGCCTGATCTCCTCAGGCAGGGCATTCCAGAGTCTTGGGGCCCTAACAGCAAAAGCCGTCACCTTTAGACCAAAACCTGGACTGAGGAACAGCCAAGAGGGCCCTGCCCGAGGATCTCAGGCTGTGCACTGGCTCATAGAGTTAGAGGTTAGAAATGTAGCTCGGCGCCAAGCCCTGTAGGGCTTTAAAAGTTATCAAGAAAATCTTAAAACTGATTCTAAATCGGACAGGTAACCAGTGTAGAGATGCTAAAATGGGGGTGATATGATCTCGTCTCCTAGTCCCAGTTAAAAGCCTGGCTCCAGAATTTTGCACCATTTGAAGCCGATCCAAAACTTTTTGATTAAGACAGGAGAACAATGATTTACAGTAATCCAGCCAAGCTGAAATGAAGGCATGAATAATTCTCTCTGTGTCATTAAAATTCAGATTCGATGTAATTTTTGCAATGTTCCTAAGCTGGAAAAAACAAGATTGCACTTGTATTTTGTATTCAAGAGCTTCCATTTTGTCAGAATTGAGCTGAAGCAAATTTTCGGCCATCCGAAATAGAGGGGCCAACTTACTGGGGCTATTGGGCTTAACTGACAGGTACAACTGAGTGTCGTCCCTATAGCAATGAAATCGTATGCCATGGCGACGAATGATTTGGCCAAGGGGAAACATACACATAGAAAACAGAATCAGCCCCAGAATTTAACCTTGAGGCACACCGTATTTAACCAGATGCCCACCAAACTCTTGAGTCTGTCAATAAGAATGTCGTGGTCAATGGTATTGAATTAACATTATTAAACCTATTGTACAAATTGATAAAGAATATGCACATTCACCATCTCCAAATTTGTATAAGGAACATAAGGAAGAATTTGACCTTATAACTTCACACCACGTCGAAAATGTGTTACTTAGAAACAAAAGCACTTTTTATGAACACAGTGATACAGCAGGGAAAATATTGTGTAATCAACTGAAAGGTGCCAGGGCTAAACAAACTATCAGTGGGATCTACAGTATATGGAGGACAGAAGGATCTCCTCAGAAGATTTAGTGTTAGATTTAGATTTAAGGGCTTTTATTCCAAACTCTACACATCTGAGCGTATTCTGCGATATTCAGGTTCCCTGTTTATCTTTGACTGAAGTGGCTAGTTTAGAAAAACCCATAACACAGCAGGAGGTAATGGAGGCCATCTCTTCAATGCAGTCCGGGAAATCTCCAGGCCCTGACGGGCTGGCGTCCGAATTTTATATGAGAAGTTTTCTCCCTTACTCTCGTCTTTTTTAGTTGACGTTTACTTGGAGTCTTTGAAAGCAGGATCTCTCCCGCCTTCCCTTAATCAGGCCTGTATCACACTGCTTGCTAAGAAAGGAAAGGACCCCATGGAGTGCGGTTCATATAGGCCAATTTCTTTTACAGATTACAAAATGTTAGCTAAAGTTCTGGCCTGTAGATGTAGAGGACGCTCTTCCTACTGTGGTATCTCCAGATCCTCCTTCTTTAATATTCGCCACCAGTTTAATATAATTTATTCCCCAAAACAGTGTGATTCAGATTATCCTCTCTCAATGGATGCAGAGAAGGCATCCGAGTAGAATGGGATTACCTTTTTTTTCACTTTAGGAAAAAATAAATACTGTAAAAAACAGTATTTATTTCTTGGGTTAGATTGCTTTACTCATCCCCATCAGCTATTATCTTGACAAACATCCGATACTCAGACCCCATTGACTTGCACCGTGGATCAAGACAAGGCTGTCCTTTGAGCCCATTGCTCTTTGCTTTAGCCATTGAACCATTGGCGTTAGCTATACGGAATAGCCAGTTGATATCTGGCATATAGAGGGGGGGCATAGAACACAAGATATCATTATATGCTGATGATCTCCTCTTTTATGCCTCGATTCTGGATGTTTCCCTACCTGCTATTCTTGATTTGTTGAAGCAATTTGGTCAGTTCTTGGGCTACAAGTTGAATTTGCATAAGAGCGAGTTATTTCCAATTAACCAAGACACCTCTGAACCTCAGTATACTGGTTTCCCTTTTAAAGTAACAAAGGATAGCTTTACGTACCTGGGTATCACTGTGACAAGGACATTCAAACAGATCTTTAAACAGAACTTTGTTAAATTATTTAATCAAACTAAGCAAGATTTAGGTATATGGTCCCCCCTCCCCATTTCACTTGTTGGACCTGTAAATTCAATCAAGATGACGGTGCTCCCTAAATTATTGTACCTATTCCAATGTCTTCCTGTATTCATTCCTGCTTCCTACTTTTAAATCTCTAGACTCTATGATTTCATCATATATTTGGAATAGTAAACAACCACAGTTACAGAGAGCTTTTCTCCAGAGATCTAAATAGTGCGGAGGGATGCGCTCCCTTATTTTTGCTTTTATTATTGAGCGGCCAACATACGTTCTATAGCTTACTGGACACATTATCATCTTCACTCACAGAGTCCAATATGGGTAACTATGGAAACTAACTCCTGTAGCTCTATCTCCCTACCAGCATTAGTTGGGGCAGCGCTCCCTGTTACACATACTGCCTGACAAATATTCTTGCAGTTTTATTGGAATGTTCTCCTACACTGGTTGTTAAGGAAAGTTGACCGCTATGAGATCTCCCATTAAAGAGACTGGACTCAGTATATGCAGTTCAGGTTATCATTTATTGAGCTCAGATAGCTCAGACATGTTCAGCATGGTCTATTAACAGTGAGGCATGCTGAAGAAGCTGTAGATGTGTGTTCACCTCCATTGCTGAGAGTGAACTGCCAACTAAAGCCAAGCTCAGCTCCCTATCAACCAGCTGCAGCTTGTTATCCATGATTAGGGAGCTGCTACATGCCCTTGACTACCTGGCCATTTGGGGCACTGTTGGAACCATTTTAGAAGCACCAGAGGAATTTCTCAACACTGCCACAAGTGCTAATCTTATTGTACACCACTACCTCAGAATCTGGTCCCAGTTTAGGAAGAATTTTGGCTTCCAGGCCACAACTTTGCTGAGCCCTATAGCTTCTGATCATCTTTTTCCACCTTCAACTCAGGACACAGCATTCAACATTTGGCATCGGAAAGGTGCTTTAGTGATCTTTATGCCTCCTTTGAGCAGCTATCAAATAAATTCAACATCCCCAACTCGCATTTCTCCAGATATTTACAGGTCAGACATTACGTTATGAACTTGATTTCACAGTTTCCACACAAGTCACCAAGTGGTGTCATTGACACTATTTTAACCTCTAACCCATCTGGCAAGGGAAGGATTTCAGTCTTATATGACCTGCTATCTAACTTAGAAAGTACCTCTTTAACAGCCATTAAAACCGCATGGGAGCATGATCTTAACATGACGCTCAAAGAAAGTACCTGGGATAGCATATTAGGGCTGATCCACTCATCCTCCATGTGCACTCGCCACTTGCTTATACAATTTAAGGTAGTACATCGCACTCACCTTTCTAAAACAAAATTAGCTAAAATCTACCCCCAGATTAGTCCTATTTGTGACAGATGTAAGATTACAGACACATCACTAATTCATATGTTTTGGCTGTGCCCTAGTTTACTACTATTCTGAAAAAGCATATTTGATGCCCTCTTTACAGTACTGGGAACAACTATTGAGCCAAGTCCCCTTTTGTCTGTCTTTGGTATCGTACCAGAGGGAATACAATTACCAATGGGGGGACATAAGCTCATTGCCTTTGCCTCATTTTTAGCACGTCACAATACTTTTGAAGTGGAAGGAGGCTGCCCCACCCAAATTCTCTCAATGGGTCAGAGACATGATCTTAAACTTGAAGCTTGAAAAGATTCAATGCACTGTTCATGGCTCTGAGAGAAAATTTCATATGACATGGAGTTACTGTTTAACATTCTTTGATAGACCCTCCAGAGTGATACAGGAATAAACACTTTCCTCTTTTAAGTGCTGTATGCATGTGTGTATGTGTGTATGTATATATACTGTAGATGTACAGTATATGTATATATTTATTTAGTCATTTATTTATTTTATTTTTCTCTTTTTCCTGTATGTCATAGAGACCTTTGGCCTTGACAGAGTCTGAAGTTTGTTTCCTTTTTATCACTGCTTTGGGTGTGGATATGTGGCCCCTGTACTGTCTGTATAGGGCTCCTATTGGGAAGTCGGTATTCAAGATGGGGTGCGGGCTTTGGGGTGGGGCCCATGGTCAAAATTTGCAGGGTTTCCAACTACAGTCAGGATAAGGTAATGCCTTAGAGAGGGTTGGGATGATCTTATAAGTACACCTTATTTGTACACCTGGAATCAACGACACAATTCCTTCATCACTCTAGACATGAAACAAGAACCTTGGTCAGTCAAAATATCATTCACTATCCCCACCCGGGAGAATAATCGGAACAACTCTCTCGCCACTATTTTGGTAGTGGTGGTGCGCAATGGTAGGGTCTCCAGATATCATGTAGCATAGTTGATAATCAGAATATATCATAATTAATAACCCTCCCTTTCCTCAAACCAACTTCTGGTGAGGTGTGTTAGGGCAGCTACCTAGGCTCACGCTGGTTGGGTGGGGTCATAATGCCACACATAGAAATTCTGACCGCTCCCTGGGAGGCTGAATCCGTACAGGGCCAAAATGGTTGACTTCAAGGTCGGATACTTGGCAGCCTTAGTCGGGTCTAGGTTTTGGCAGGCTCATTGAGTTTCTCCAGTCAGGAATGGGGTGAGGATACTTTCCCACTAGCCAATTCTCCCTTCTCATGGTCCTCTCAAAGACCTTGAGGAAGGCTACCATGTCATCCTCTGCCATTAGCTTGGTCATTACAACTCTGGGGCTTCAACCTCATTCTTCGCTCTGGGCAGTCCACTGACACAGCCTCTGCATGGTGACCTGTAGTTCTGCCTGGCTCTTCAGCAGTGTGGAAACGGCTTCCTCCATTCTTTATGGCCATACTGTCGATCAGTCTGCCCAGCTTATATGTGAAGATCACAGTGCCCACATTCTCCACCATTTGTGGCACTTAGCTCTGGAGAGGCACCCCTGTACTCACAGTTGCCAAGTCCGCTTATTATAAGCGACTTTGGGCTTGTTTTTCTGTAAAGTCGCTTACAAATATTGGTAGTCGCGGGTTGCATTTATTTTGGGACTGGGTTTTACTTCAGGGGATCTTTACAGGGAGAGACGCCGCCCTGGGAGACACACAGAGGGGAAGGCGTGAGACACAGTTGAGTGGGAGCGGGGTGAGTGTGCTGTCCGTTCATCTGTGTTCCATTCCGTTGCCGTTCTTTCCTTGCATCTGGTCATTCTCTGGGGTCATCCACTTGTCCATAATCAAGAAAAAGTGTGTGTGTGTGTGTGTGTGTGTGTGTGTGTGTGTGTGTGTGTGTGAACATCAACTTCCACTAACAAACACCAGAGGTCACCTCATGAGGACGTAACAACAGAGGCAACAGCAACACTGGACTGAGTTGAGACTTCAAGGGAAGCAGCATGTCTCCCCTTTGCAGATCACGCTGTCTCCGACACAGTGTTTCAAAGTGTAGCCTTAGATGAGAGCATTGTCATCTTCACTATAAAAGCAAGATTACAGGTTTTACCAACTAGGCTTAATCTTTCCATCTGGCTTCCTGACACTCACTGTAAACATCATGGTCATGAGCAGATAACCCGAAACCATGTCTCATATCCTGAATGGTTGTGATGCATACAGGGGTTTTTACATATGTAGGCATGACAGAACAGTGGATTTGATCTCAAAAGATATCACATCTATTTTCAGGTCATCTATAATGCTTTATAAGCATTCTACTCTCAAGCCGGGCATGTTCAGTCTGTGTAGTGAGGATTCAGACTGTTCCCTAATATTGCAGCCAACACCCCCGATGTTGTTGTTGTCCATGAAGATCTTAGAAAGGTGTTCATGTTAGAGGTTGGCTGTACTTTTGACTGCAGCCTAGAGGAAGCCTTTCTAACCAAGATGCTGAAATATAAACAGCTGGAGCAGAACATTTCACAGCTGGGCTACAAGTGTAAACTTCTAGTTTTCATATTTGGCAGCCTGGGTCATGTTGCACAAGCTAGTTGTGAGGGGCCTTCAAATAGCTGACCTCCCTAGTTAGCAAGGTATTTTTCAGTATCTGCTATCATTGGTAACTGCTCAATATGGAGAAGGCGTTGCTTTTTATACCCATGAAGTGAATACTGTCTGTTATTTTGCGACCTGCCATTACTATCTTTTTTTTTTTAAATCAATGTGGTTGGCACTTATGTAACTGACTGACTCTTAATATTTGGCCGCATTTATAATGTTAATGTCCTTTGTATGCTTGTATTCATGTGGACATAAATAAATAATTTAATTGTGTGTGTGTGTGTGTGTGTGTGCAGGCTGTCAGGCTGTCTGCTCACAGAGGAAGGCTGTGCTTCTCTGGCCTCAGCTCTGAGCTCCAACCCCTCCCATCTGAAAGAGCTGGACCTGAGCTACAATCATCCAGGAGCCTCAGGAGTGAAGCTGCTCTCTGCTGGACTGGAGGATCCACTCTGGAGACTGGACTCTCTCAGGTACGGAGAGGCAACGTCTGCTAGAACGCTGAGAGTCACACACATTTTCTCTGTCACACTGAATCATTCATAGTGAAGGTTATTAAATGTCCATGTTTCCATCATCAAAGAGAATCTGCTGGTCTGACTTTGTTTATTCCCCCAGTGTGGACCATGGTGGAGTGCAGAGGTTGAAACCAGGTCTGAGGAAATGTAAGTGTGTATTTAGTTTGATTCTTGAAAACAAAGCAACACACATTCAACTATTTAGATAGAAAGTCCATTTACACAGCAGTATGTGACGTCCATTCATTCACATCCTACAGTGAATAAAGATGACGGCTGACATGTAATGAAAACTGTTAAATTAATTGACAAGCTGTTAATAAACCAACAGTAAATAAACACAACAGGTGTATTAGATGATAATCTGCTGCTGTATTGTGTCTTGTTCTCTCCATCAGATGCCTGTGAACTCACACTGGACCCAAACACAGCAAACAGAAACCTCTTCCTGTCTGAAGACAACAGAAAGGTGACAGTGGTGAAAGAGAAGCAGCCATATCCTGATCACTCAGAGAGATTTGACTTCTGGCCTCAGATGCTGTGTAGAAATGGTCTGACTGGTCGCTGTTACTGGGAGGTAAAGTGGGAAGGAGAGGTTTATATAGGAGTGACTTACAGAGGAATCAGTAGGCAAGGAAGGACTGATGACAGCAGGCTTGGAGGGAATGACAAGTCCTGGTGTCTGGAATGCTCTGGTAATAGTTACTCTGCCCGGCACAATAACAGAAGAACAGCCATACAAACCCCCCTCTCCTCTGACTCTGACAGAGTAGCAGTGTATCTGGACTGGCCTGCTGGCTCTCTGTCCTTCTACAGAGTTTCCTCTGACACACTGATCCACATCCACACCTTCCACTCCACATTCACCGAACCACTCTATCTTGGGTTTAGGGTGGTGTTTGGGTTTGGGTTTGAGGTTGGGTCTGGGTTGAGATCTAGGGTTCATTCCTCAGCGGTTAGGTTGTTTATGTCCTCAGTGTCTCTGTCAGATATAGGAGGTTCATTCTGAAGTTCACGAATAGCTCAGAAAAAGCTTACTCCGTACAGCATTATACACACAACCACACACATACACACAAAGTGGGAATATTAGTTTGAGTTTGCATTTTCATTGGTTTACTACTCATTTTACTGTAAACAAACCATGTAATCTGTGTGACCGCCAGGTAATCACACATGATTTTAAAATGAAAATGTGAATGTACATAGACATTTTATTTAGAAAATTACATAAATTAATATTTACCAGACAGAATCAAGTTATTGCTGTTCATCTGAGTTTGCTGATGATTGACAGAAATATTTTTCCTTCTGAACTATTATATATGATATTTTATTAATCTCACCACTCCAACCTAATTCTAACCTATCTTGATTTCTTGGTTTCCCAGAATAAAGGAATAATAGTTGACTAACTTATTTTTCTCCTTTTCAGACAATCATAGTCTTACAATATATTTTTCTGTTTAATATGCATATAAGAAGTTATATTTTTTAAATAAAATGTGTGTGCTTTTGTACAGAGTATAAAGTAGTTCAAATACAGTGTTGTGAAGTTCAAGTTGAAGTAGTAGTAGCAATAGTAGAAGGAGTGGCAGTTACAATGAGAATATTTTTTGTATTGCATTACATTTCTGTATTTCTGTAGTTATATAACCTTTACATTGCATAGAGATTACATTGCTGTGGTCAGATTAGTAGTAGATTACACTGCATTTGTCATTATATCATTTAGATTAGTAGATTGCATTTATATCACATTTTTGTAGCAATGTTACATTTTGATTATCTTTAGATTACGTTTTGTGTATGAAAGCCTATCATTTGATGTGTGGCAGTGCTGTCACATCAACCACTATTGTGCAGCTAGAGAGGTTGAGTGGAGTTTTGCCTGGCATCCCTGAGCTGCATGTTTTCTTTTCACCTTTTGCATGTTGTGTGCATGAATATAACACATTTAAGTCATTTCTGTTATCTCCATTATTATTATGTTGCATGGCATTATTCTTTGCGTCTATATTTGCAGAGATATTTGTAATATCAGGTGATATTCAGGTAGGAACCTTTATGTGTGAGCAGGGAGTTAATTAATAAATGGACGGGACTGTTCAGACTGGAAGATGACTTCTGTCAATTCATTACCAGCTTTATTAGCTCAATAAGTTGTAGGTAACAACAGAACATGGTGTCAGAAGTAAAAAGCCATGCAACAGCAGTCGGCTTTACCGGACAGCACTATTGAGCCAGCTGAATGCGCAACGGGTGCGAAAGTAGACAAAACTAACGGTCATGGCTAGCAGTGCTCAGAGCATTAGCATTAGCAGGAGGGTCGGAGACAACAAAAAAGGACAGGTTTCAGGTACCCCCACCGGAGAAATTCGCCTTCAAGCCGGAGGAATGGCCGAAGTGGATAAAAAGATTTTAAAGATTCAGGATTGCTTCTGGATTAGAGTTGCAACCGGAAGAAAACCAGGTGAATGCACTAATTTACACTATGGGAGAAGAAGCAGAGGATATACTGACTTCACTACAGTTGAGTGCACAAGAAATCAGTGACTACAATACAGTGAAAGATAAGTTGGATTCTCACTTCACTGCCCAGAGAAATGTCATTTCTGAAAGGGCCAAATTTAACCGGAGACAGCAGGATACGGGAGAGACTGTGGACAGTTTTATTACCGCACTCTATTGTCTGTCAGAGCACTGTGGATACGGGGCATTATATGATGAAATGGTGAGTGATCGGCTGGTGGTTGGCCTGAGAGATAAAAGACTATCAGAACATTTGCAGATGGACCCTGAATTAACTCTACAGAAGGCAGTAACTAGAGCCCGCCAGAGTAAACAAATAAAGAAGCAGCAAGAGATGATGAAAACTAATTTTCACGGGGACATAGCAAGCTCACATCTGGACAGTGTGAATTCACAGCAGTGAGGCTCAACGCACAGGCAAAGTAAGGCACAGGCAACACAGCCATGTAAGAAAATGCCTTGGAAAAAGACAGTTTGACAATCACACTCGCAGTGTAAGAGGTGTGGTGATATGAAAGGTCACAGTCAGTAGCAGTCCCCAGCGAGGGAAGCGGCATGCAATTACTGCAAAAACAAAATGGGGCATTACAGAAAGGTATGTCGATCTAGGATGATAAGTGAGGTGAACGTCTCTACAGAAACAGAAGATACTGGAGATATTGCATTCCCAGGGGGTTGAGTAGCCAGCCAGATGGGAAAAGTAACCACCTAAGGGATGTTTGTTGCGGCAAGATACATTTTTCTGGTGATGTCACTTTTTACCAAACCTTAAATTTGTTTATGAAAGCATGACAATTAAAATAACATGAATAAACATATTTATTAAAGGCTCAATGCTCAATTGAAAAATAAACGGATAATCTTGATTGTGAATGTTTAATGTAAAGTCAGTGCAGACATGCAATTTTGAATTGTAGGAAATAGGTAGGCTAAAACAAAAATATGATAACAAATAGTAATAAAAATAAGAACAAAGTTCATATTTTAGTCTTCTCAGAGCAATACTGGATCTCTCCTGAGTACTACTACACTCACAGAACTGAGATCCAATAATTATGGAAACATAAATCAGTTTAAATAATGAGGAAATGCCCCAATTTTACATGGTCATAACACCTGCATACTGGGGCTTTAACAAACCCTCCTAAAACAGAAGCCCCTCTGATCTTTCCCTGTTCCTCCCTTTACTTCTCCCATTTATATTTTGAACATTGGCAAAATGGAGTCAGTGTGCAAGTGGGACTTGACAGGATTGGTTAAACTTGGGTGGCAACATCAAAATCAAGGACCAGAATGGCTCGCACAGATTAACATAACGTTCAGTCAATAGCCTCTTTAGACCCCTCAACTCCAGAAATGGCTACATACTCACTGCAACTAAATAGGGTTGACAGTTATTAAGGAGCGTGACAACCGCATTCTACAATCAAACTCACTACCTGAAAAAATCTGGTATTGACTATATACTATTGAATCCGAGTAGGGTGTAGCAGAACTGGACTGGACAACTTTTTGTTATGTGACGTAAGGTGAAACACTCGTTACGTTACGTAACATTACCATTGTTAATTTGAAAGAGACGGAGGTAAGTGTTGTGAGACATTCTCAATTTTTCTATCCAGTCTGTTTCCTCAACATTGCGGTTGTTCCACCAGTTCTGCGGTCTTCGGCGCAAATGTTGCGGTTAAAACTATTCTAAAACATTTGTAATAATTCAATAAACAATATTCTTACAGGTAATCCCATTTTAAGGCAAAACAGAGAGGATGTAGACGGATGCTATTTATGAAGGAAGGGAACCGTACCACTAGAGGGTACTAAAAACAATCAAACAAAGGGGTCAGAACAGAATTCAACCTTATTAAAGCTTAGAGTCTAACAAGTTTAAGTTCAAGTTTGTTTATTTATATAGCCCTTTATCACAAGGTAGGCAAGAGCAGATTTTAGCAAGACAAAGAATCTACCTATTCTACATAGGCTAACCTACCCGGCACCCCAGCCTTAGACCCTAATGCACACAAGGAAAAACTCCCGAGAAAAACCTTAGTAGGAAAACTTGGAAGAAACCTTGGGTGGGCTGAGGCAAATAGGGATTCCCCCCCCACCCCCCGTTCCAGCTTTCTACACGCCTGTTTTTGTGCACGGGTTTCGTCAGTAAACCAGGGCGACGGTTTCTTTAGACGGCAGGTCTTTGTGAGTAGGGGCGCAACAGAGTCAAGGGACTCTGGGAGGGAGCCGAATCGTTCTGGGAGAGAGGCAAGAGTTTTAGGTAGGAGATCAGCGAATTTTGTAGTCGTGGACGTATCAATACAGCGGATGCTGTAGGTATCAACTAGCTAATGAGATAATGATCTGATAATGCCGGTGGATACGGCAAAACTACTAAATCTGAAACATTAATACCACGAGCGAGGACCAGATCAAGAGTATTGCCGTTAGAATGGGTCTGTTCGTGAACTGAGAAAAGCCAAAAGTATCAATTAGGGACGAAAAAGTAGATTAGTTTTATAATTTAGATGAATATTGAAATCATCGCTAATTAGGATATTATCCGTACGAGTTACAAGGTCAGAGAGAAAATTGGAAAATTCATCTAAAAAAGATGAATAGGGCCCAGGAGGGTGACAGAGTGGTTAAGGCCGATGCTAACTGGAGCAGAAGGGCGCATAGTGAGCATCTCACAAGATGGCGGTGAAATCTACTTAGATGTCCGAGTGACATGCAAGTTGGTAAAATTAGAGGGGGAAGCTTCATTTAATGGAAGAACGTCATTTGGCTTTAGCTAGGTTTCACATAATGCCATTATGTCAATACTATGTTCTTTAATTAAGTCACTGACCAGCAGGGCTTTGTTAGCGAGTGATCTGATATTAATGAATCCGAGTCATATGCGCTTTGTGTTGCTAATAGTTTTGGGATGCTCAACATTGCTAATAGGTTTAATCTCAATTACATTGCTACCTTTTGTTCCGGGAGGCGGCCGAGGACGACGGGAGGAGAGACGGGGAAGGGATACGGTGCTGATTTGCGAGTACGTAATACAGTTTGTTGTAGAGGTAATGCTGCTGCCAGCAGGGTCGATATGAATAAGGTTATGCTGAGCATGTTTGGCTCGGTGATGGCGAATGATGGCACAGTGAGGGCGGGACAAAGTCAAGATTTTATTCACTGTTACCTGAGCTATCAGACTCCAAACCCACACTAGGTGAATGCCTAGCAGGCTGTCTAACAGCCTGCGACCCAGCATGCCTTAGGGGTGTGTCATGCCTGTCTCAAGCACCTGTCCATGTTCCTAGATAAAATGTGGGGGTAACACTTTATAATAACCATCATTAATAAATGGTAAATTGATAGTTAATTAAACTTTAGTTAATAGTTATTTTACTGTAAATTATATATTGTATCATAGCTGATAAGAGACGGTAAAAAGGGTAAAAAGCTATGATACAATATATAATTTATAAACAAATGATTTTATATTACACAAACTAATGATAAAATAACATAAATTATAGCATTACTAATAATTAGTAAACATTATTAATGATAATTTCATTGTTTGTTAACAGTAAAATAACTATTAACTAAAGTTTAATTAACTATCAATTTACCATTTAATAATGATGGTTATTATAAAGTGTTACCAATGTGGGCACCAACCCAGTAGGGTGTATGCCATCTGTCTTAAGCATGCCAGGTTTACCCCAGAAGGAGGGCCAGTTATCTAAAAACATAAAACCCTGTTGCTCACAATACTTGGCCAGCCAGCGATTAAGGGAGACTAATCTGCTGTAGATATCATCAAGCGTGACGGGGAGGGGACCAGAGACGATTAAGCGATGCAGACTCATCTTGCTAGCAAGGTCACATGTCCTAATTATGCTGTGTTAAGTGACCTCCAACTGTTTCATCCTAGTGTTGTTGGTGCCGACATGTACTACAATGTTATCATGAGTAGCCTGATTAGCCTGGTTGTTGTGTGCCTTATCCATATGTCTATGCCTGTTTGTCAGCACCCCAAGAGTAGCCTCTATGTCGGGAACTCTGGCCCCTGGCAGACAGACCATTTCAGCTGGTGCTTCTAGCCTAATGTTGCAGGTTATGGAGTCTCCGATAACTAGGATGCATGCGGGGCCGAGGAGCCGGGGCGGCAGGCCAGCCACAGGGACTACCAAGCGGAGCAAAACGATTCTCAACCGGGGTTGAAAATCAGGCCGCACAACAGACGGCTGGCTCATGTGGGCGCTCCAACACCTCTGGACCGGGATAAACTCATCACTCATTACTGAAGGGGCTACGCTATCTGGGGAGTCATGGCTAACGCTCGGGCTAACGCTAACACTAGCAACACGCTAACACTCACTCTCTAATAGAGTGAGCTTCTCTAAAAGTAAGGAACAGACAGAGCAGGAAGCCATACTTACCAATGTTGATGAGGGTAGCAGTGGAAATGAATAAAAGCTTAGCTGAGGCTAGGAACTTAGGCTGTGCTAGCGGCTACCAGAAGCTATGATACCAGTCAAGCTATGATACAGAGCTAGACTGAATAACGTTATGCGAAAGGCTATCTAGCAGAGGGTGCTGGAGTGTGCTAGTGGCTACCAGGAGCTATAATGTAAGGCTAGACCGAATAGCTTTAGACAAAAAGGCTATCTAGCACAGGGTGCTAGCTTGCTGCGAATAACTAAGTAAGTGGGAGTTGCTAACTAGCTAAAAATAAGCCCACAAGACTGGGCTAATAGCGAAAGCTGCTAACTAGCTGCAGCTAGGAAATCAAGCTAGGCTAACAGATGATACTAAGTTGCTACAGATAAACCAACAGAAGTCGAGAGGGGAGGTGCAGAAGAAATTGAAGAATATGCAGTTTACAGGTTGAAAGGGAGGAATTAGGTTAGAGGGAAAAAATGAAAAATACACTGGGAAGACGCTAGCAGCTTGGCACCGGAACCAGAAGTGACGAATCGGAACAGGAGAAAATCACGGCTCGTGATGGACCCAGGACCCAGAGCATGCTCAGTGGGAAGATGGGAACTCAAGTTGTTCTGGGGTGGGCAGCCCCACAACACTGAATTTTGTGGAAGCGTCTCTGCTCCAAATCGAAATCAGGTCTCCTGCTTGAGAGTCTGCAGTCTAACTCCCTGCGGGCCATGTGACCATAAAGTGGTGAACAGACCGACCAACCAACAATGCCATCCATAGAGCCCCTGCTGTCACGGGCTAAAAACTACAGGCAACTGCCAAAATAATGGAAACACATTTGATTGTATTACAAAGTTTCTTGTAACTGCGCATGTGGTTGTTGTGTGAATTATTGTCTTCCAAAATATGCAGTTATTATTTATATTAGTATTAGATATTAGTAAATTATAAAGTTGCATCAGTACACACGAAAAGCATGGTGACTGGGCTTTCAATATCTCCACAAAGGTGAATTCTATTTAAATAGGGACATTATCTGCCCTTGGTAACATATTTGAGGTGCCGTATTTTCATATTTGGGGTGCTGTGTATTCACGCCTTGTGACTCTACCCCAGTTTCCTCTTGGGAGAAGCCAGTCTGGACTCTCCTCTCCATTACAAAACTGTCAGTACGTGATGGAAGGGAGTTCACTGCTTTTAAAGGGAACGAGAGGAGCTGATTTGATTGGTCATGGCTGATGTCATACCACACCCAGTGATAATGTATTTCTCCTAATCCCACCTCGGTTCCAACTGCACCGCAGATGTGCTGCACTTCTCTGGCCATGAAAATACCAACAGTCAGTTGCCACGCCCAGTGCACCTTGCGCTGCGTGCCGTTGACTGCGCTTTGCACCTGAACCATTGATTCGCAATAGTAGGGCCCATTAAGTAGGACTGTATGAATTAAGATATGAAAAAAAGTGAGGTTCACAGCATGTTTTTATGTTTCCCTTAGTCAACCAATGACTTGTTCTGAGTGATGACTTCTCATGATTGAGGAACACAGTCTAAGAAATCTTTGATGTGTAATTTGGATGAATATGGATTTTTAGAGATGCTAAGTTTCCTGTATTCATGTTAACATCTAGAATTATGTTTGATGTTAAATTTAGGTGTGATGGACATAACTGTCCCAAAAAAATATTTTTAGCCATCTCACACAATGTTAGAGTTACTGTTAATTAGAGTGCTTTTATTTAACCTTTATTTCACCAGAACACCTGGTCAAGAAAGCAGCATAAAGACAAACAACATCCAACAATGTCCAAAAGCAAAATA
The DNA here is from genome assembly GCF_046629955.1 of Centroberyx affinis. NCBI lineage: Eukaryota > Metazoa > Chordata > Actinopteri > Beryciformes > Berycidae > Centroberyx > Centroberyx affinis. The sequence continues at coordinate 99,649 of NW_027281973.1, forward strand.
CAACAAAATACAATCAAAGCTATGTTAAAGAAAGAGCACAGTCCCATTTCCTGTAAAAGCTTTTCAGTAGGCACTATTCCTGTATCAAACCAACAGGCTTATGAACCAAACCAACTACATCAACTGAACACGTCTGTCACAAGATCAATGATGTCAGCGCGCTGCACTCTCTTGGTCTTGAGAGCTCATGGCTAAAAACTAAAATGGGAAAAAACTGTTGCCAAATTTTTGGAAACCGAACACTTTTGAAGAATACCAACCTAAAAGTTGATTCCCCTTTAAGCAGAGGTTTGGTAGAATTTAGGCTAAGGTTTGAGGAAACCTTGTAGAAACCCCTGTAGTTTAACCTACAGAGGTCAATGCAGTGAAGATGCAGTGGATTACAAAGACATTGAACACGTAATTTTACTTTTGATACTATGATACTTTTGACACAGTGCATTCATTATCAATACTTGAATAGATTTACTTAAAGGATAACACTAAAGGTGTTTTTTAATGCATTGCTTACTGTCAACAAATCCAAATGGTCGGCTTATTAACTTGTTTGAGGAACAAGTCGGCCGGCCCGGTGCATCGCAATGATGAAATATGCTGCCCAGAGCAACGGCATGGCTCTGTGACGTGTTTTTAATCGTTTTTTTTAAACAATAGAGTTCTATGGCTACTGAGAAATTAACATTAATAATAATACATAACAAATTCATTGCTGATTTTGTTATTTTGATAGGATTTGTTGACGGTAAGCAATGCATTAAAAACACCAGCCTGGTGTTTTTAATGCATTTCTTACCGTTTCTTACCTGCCAGTGCAGCCATGTCCCAGCAGCCATAGAACTCCATTGTATTAAAAAAACGATTAAAACTCATCATCACTCATCATCACGATGCACCGGGCCGGCCGACTTTTTCCTCAAACAACTTAATAAGTCGGCTGTAAACACGTTTTCCATCTCAGGAAAGTAGTTCCGTAGCACAGAAAATAGTCCCCGGCGTAATGAAGAATTTGTTCCCATTTGAATTTGATTTGGTAAAAACTACAACAGCCTGACTTTTCATGGTAACAGTTAGTGATTTTTAAAATGTAAACTATGTCTTTGTGAGCTGTATTTAAAGGTTTTTATCTTACATTTGGAGCCAATGACTTCCAGGTTGACGGCTAAAAACGGAACGTGGGAAGTCAGAAAGTAACGGGAGTAGAGCAAACACATTGTTGATTTAGTTATTTTCATAGGATTTGTTGACGGTAAGCAATGCATTAACAAACGGCCTTATCCTTTAAGAAGAATGTTAGAGGACTTTTATTTTGATCTACTGAGCACTATTCTAACAGGGTTGTTGTTCTTTTATTTGAAGTACAGGACTTGTGTACTTCTTTTAACATGATGCTTCAGTTTGGTAGAACATTTCCTCTGCTCAGTGAACACACCATAACAGTTCAGCAGCAGTCTTGGGATCCACAGTCACCGCTGATCCAGCTCTCAGTGTTGATAATGGAAAAGAGGCAACATTACTTCTCAGTGAGTATGATCCAGCACACAGTATGAAACATTATGAACTGGGTCTACTTTGCCCTGTTTATAGAAGCCAGGAGAAGGATCGGCTGGCAGTTTGGTTTAATAGTTAGAGATCATTCTTCAGGTTTGAGTCGCCATGACTGAGAAGCATCTACCCTGGCCTGCTGAAGTGTCTCTGAGCAAGACTTGAATCCCAACCAGCACCTAACCCTGACCTCCCTGAGGAGGGGGGGCAAGGGAAAAGACAATTTCCCAACAGGGATAAAAGAGTGAATTATTACTGCTGTAGTGAAAACCATAATCATAATAATAACAATAATAATAATAATTATTATTATTATTATTATTATTATATTGGTTTTCACTACAGCAGTAATAATTCACTCTTTATAATGTTAATAATAACAATGATAATAATAATAACTGCATTTTAAAGTGTATTTTCTGGAGAAAATGCGTGTGATTTCTGAGAGAAGCATAGAAAGAGAGTTAAATGAACAAAAAATAGTTTAAAAAATAGTTGCTAAGAAATCTGAAAATTATCATTACCCTGTACTGTTTTAGCAGTTAACTACTTAAAGCTGCACTAAGCAATTTCGACCACTAGAGGGTGACAGAAACCGCAACACATTTGTAAATAAAGAACAGCAAAACTACTGGACTACGGAGGCTCATAAGGCCAAACCGTGCATAAATGCTAACAGCTAAGCTAAATGTACCTACGGAGAAGTGTCACCGGTTACTAGTCTCACTTTGCCAGATCTTTCTCCCCCTGAAGGTCACATGTCCCACAATGACAAGTGAAGAGGCAGGTAGCAAGTTTACTCGCTCGCTTCATCAGCGTTTTCGCCTTTACAAGACTTTTTTTCAGGACTGGGAGGGGGAGAGCGCCGCTTTTAAACAGCAAGGGAGGAGTTTATAAAAAAATGAAAAGCTACTGAATGGACCGGGAGAAGCTTCAACTTGGTCCGGATTTTGACAACAAGCTTTAGAAAAGAGGTGAAAACAGCAACACAGCTGCTGCTGTGTGGATATTTGTTTATATCATTACGTCTCAAGGAAATCTATTTCACACGTTAGTTTCAGGATTGGTTATAGGGTCTAAAATCGCTTACTGCAGGTTTAGCTACTGGAGAAGTAGTGGAAACGGTGGTAGGATCAGTTTAAGAAGTAGGAGGAGAAACAAGAACAAGAGAAAGGGGGTAATAAAGTAAATGAGGGAAAGATGTTCCAATAATCAGTAAAATAGCCTGAAAAGTGGGAATAAAAATTTGGGGTCAAAGTTCACTGTTCTGTGCATGTATCCCCCTCCCCATCTACTTAATATCTTTGTTAACCCTTCATGATGTTGGCCATGTTCACTGCCATTTTAAATTGATGGGATTTTTTAATGCAAACAAGTATTAACAGAGACTGGCTGGATGCTGTTTATATCCAAATGGGGGGTGGTGGTGGGGGGGGGGGGGGGGGGGCAGACAGAGGTCAAGGTGTGGTTGGTGACCCCCCCTCAGTAAGGGTCTTGAAGTGGACAGACAGGGACTCCTCTTCTGGGTTGGGGGGGCGTCTGTACTCCTCCCTGGTGACTATGTACCCCACCAGCACCCCAAAACACACCAGTAGGACCCCCAAGATGTTGGCCAGCACCCCCTCTGGGACAAACTGAGAGTAGGTCAGCCTGGGTGGGGGGGAGGGTAGAGAGAGGGTTAGGGTTAGATGTTTTGGAAGTAGATGTACAGATAGATGGGGTAGAGATAGATGGAGAAAGAGATAGATATAGAGATAGGTGGGAGAGACTTACATGGATAGCAAAATGAGGATAGAATTAGATGTGGTAGAAAAGAGGAGAAGAGATACACTGGAGTAGAGGTGGATGGGGAAAGGGATACATAGGATAGATGGAGACAGAGATAGATGGGATAAACAGAAGATGATATAGAGATAGATGTAAAGATTGTAGAGATAGATGGGATAGAGAGAAGATGGGTTCAGGTCAATTTCCCTAAAATGACTTGATTTACAGGGAACATGGAAGAAATGCTTCTCTTAATTTACTGAAATTAGAAGAATATGGTAGATTCAAAAAGCTTAATTTTGGTAGCTTTGATCAAATTAAGCCAAACTTTGTACATATCCCAAACATGTCATTGATTATTGTCATAGATATCTGTTATACAGGTCACTGTCCACTAATGAGTCATAGATTCACACCAGGTATCACACCTTAGGTCTTTAATCAAATGTTTTAATCAAATTAAGACAACGTTTTTGTTTTAAGTGTGACGGTGTGGACAAAGAGATATTTTGGAGATATTTTGACAAACCCAGTTTGGACTGCTTGGTAGCAGCAAGAGGCGACTGAGCTCGCTGAGACAGCTGAGTCTGGAGCCAATACTGTCTGTGGATCCAAGTACTACAGGTATGCAAGAGACATATAGGTCCAAAATCACCAAACTTACCCTTTACAGGACCAGCGCCCCCAAGGTGACTGGTGGTATTACAAATGTATTGTGAAAATTAAAAAAAAATAATAATATCTCAGAATAGGAATATGGTAGAGTATCTTAAGTATATTTCCAAGGTGCGGACAAACAATCTAGTTTATTTACTTGAAGATAATAATAATTGAGGATAGAGATAGATGAGGAAATAGACAGATTGGGGTAGAGATAGATGAGATAGAGGTAGATGGAGATATAGATCATTAGATAAATTTGATAGAGATATATATATAGATAAAGATGTTGGAATAGAGATAATGGGGATGGTGATAGATGTAGATAGAAGGGATAGAGATAAATGGAAAAGACAGATGTAATGATAAAGAAATAGACTGAGGATAAAGGTAGAAGGGTAGATAGATAGATAGATAGATAGATAGATAGATAGATAGATAGATAGATAGATAGATAGATAGATAGATAGATAGATAGATGGACATACTCGATGCTGAAGAGCAGTTTCTCAGTAATGCCCAGTAGACTGGTCCCTACAGCCAGAACCAGCAGAACCAGACCACAGAACACATGGAGGGGGAGGTACCAGGCCCGTAACCATGACGATGCACCAGGAAACAGGAAGAACAGCAAACCCATCACCCACTGGGGCGAGAGAGAGAGAGAGAGAGAGAGAGGGGGGGGATGAAAAGTTACAGATGTAATTCATAGATTTTCACAGTAGCTTAGGAGAACTAAGCTAGAGGAGAGAGGTTGTGTGTCTCTCTGTGTGTGTGTGTGTGTGTGTGTGTGTGTGTGTGTGTGTGTGTGTGTGTGTGTGTGTGTGTGTGTGTGTGTGTACCTGCAAGCAGAAGAAGACAAAGGTAGTCATGCCACACCAGCTGTGTAGAGAGTACATGTCTGGAATCTTAGCTGCTCTGTGGAAGTCAAACACTGCTACGATACCTAAACACACACACACACACACACACACACACACACACACACACATACACACACACATCTTAGCCATAACATTTAGCAAAACATCTCTAGGTTTCAGAAATAATAATTTAAATGTTTGTTTGTTTGTTTTTTGGTTAAATGAAGTGCACTTCTACTTTGAATATTTGAATTAATTCCATTAATAGATCTATCTTAATATAATATTTAGAGATAATATCAAATAATATGTTTATATATTGTAATATTTAATGTATTTCATGTTTCAATGTATTTGATATTAACATGTAATTATTATGTAATTAAATAATATTTCATATTTGACAATTATGTTCCAGAATATTGTAGCTGTTAAAACAAATTAGTTGCTTGTGTTTTTTATGTCAACTATTCCGATTTCTGATTGACATTTCATGATTGCTTCAGGTTATTGATAATTTGACTGGTTTGTGTTTGTTGATGATTGATGCCTCTAATCTGATGTTGTGTTTCCAGGGTCTGGGAAACGCTGACCTCGACTGGAGAGATTATCAGAAGGTGGACAGACTGTCCCTCTGTTCAGACTCTGGAGGCTCTGAGTGGCAGAGGTCAGAGGTCACTGAGGAGGTTAGAAAGCTCCTCACTGGTGTGGAGCCACAGCTGGACGAGATCCGTCCTGACATGCTGAAGGCTCTGGGTGTCATTGGTTGCCATGTCTCTTCAATGTCGTGTGGATTTCGGGGACAGTGCCTTTGGATCAGCAGACAGGGTGCAGCTTTGTTCCAATTATCGAGGAATTACAAAAGGTGCTGGAAAGGAACCTCAGATTCAGGAACCACAATGCAGATTCTCTCCTGGTCGCAGTGGACCAGAACCAAGGGGTCAGGGGAGTTTGATCATCTACAGAAGCCCATTGAGGACAAGTATTCAGACATTTATTTACGCAGTTTTCCCATGATAACAAGTTAGTTTTCTTTGTTTTGTCGAGTTATTGAGTTATTTATGTCATTATCTCACAATAACTACCCTGATGAATAATTTTATAGTAAAGACAAGTTTGCCGTCCTCTGATTCAGTGTTCTTTTTAATGATACATGCTGCATAGAGAGAAGTACATCATAGCAAAGGGAATGGTGCAGTTCTCTAACAAGGGTCAGACTAACCAAGCTTATATCTCCAAGGACAGCCACCTGCAAGCCCCCTAAGGAACAATAGCATCTTGTCTATGTATGACAGTCATAAACCCTCACATGGAAGCACATGATGAACTCATGATAATCAATACATTGGAACATAGTACATATTTTCTCTACATACCCATAACCCTGTTCAGGGCTTCAGCATGTCATAATGTCAGTGTGATGCAGCAGAGTTGGAAATTTCAAGGAACAATATAAAGTAATTAATTTTCTCTGGAAAACAAAATGTAATTTTCTCGAGATAACGAGATAACTCTATACCCACTACTTTGTTGTGCAGAGATCTCGAGATAAAATGATATAAATAACTTGATATGTTGAGAAAACAAAGTGAAATTAACTTGATATCACAAGAAAATGGCAGAAATAAAATATGCCCCCCTGCAACTGTATTCCCCTGCGTATCCTGTAGGAGGCGCTGTGGGAGTATGGAGTGCCGAGGCCATTGCTGTGAGTCCTGATAAACTCAGACTGAGAGGTGTGTTCACATTCTTGGCATGAAGTCAAGCTTGTTCAAGGTGAGCGTAGGACTCTGACAAGGATGCCCCCTGTCCCCCCTCCTGTTTGTGAAATGCATGGACAGGATATCAAGGCGAGCAGGAGCAGCTGCCCCAAGTGGAGGAGTTCAACTATCTTGGGCTCTTATTTACGTGTGATGGTATTATGGATGGTGAGCAGGACTGCAGTAATTGCAGGGTTATACGGACAGGTTTCTCAGTAGCTTCATAGTCAAAGTGCAAACACAGACCGAGGGCAGGAATACAATCAAATATTTTCTTTTTCTCCTCCAATTTTGCATTGCATATCAGATAACTATCTTAATTTATGTTCCTAATGCTCTGTCTTAGTGTTCATTTTACTTTTAGGTCCCGTGCTTCCTAATAAGACACCTGGCTTGCCAGTTTGACATTATCATAGATTAAAGCTGCATTACGTGATTTTTCTGACCACTAGAGGGCGGCAGAAACTGCAACACATTTGTAAATAACACACAGGAAAACCACTGCACTACGGAGGCCTATGAAGGACAAAAGTAAGGATAAATGCTAAGCGCTAAGCTAAATGTACCTGCTGAGAAGTCTCACTGGTTACCAGTCTCACTTGACAGATCTTTCTCCTGCTGAAGGTTACATGTCCCACAAGTTTACTCGCTCGCTTCATCAATTCCACCATTACAAGATCTTTTTTCAGGAATGTGAGGGGGAGAGCGCCGCTTTTAAACAGCGAGGGAGGAGCCAAGCTAGATTTAACAAAATGACAAGCTGCTGAATGGAGCAGGAGGAGCTTCGTTCAGGAGTAGAATTTAGAAAAGAGGTGAAAACAGCAACACAGCTGGATATTGGGTTCAATCATTATGTCTCAATGAAATCTCCACATGGCACACATTAGCTTCAAGATTGGTTAGAAGGTCTGATACCCCTTATTGCAGGTTTAAATACAATACAATAACAATAAATATGTATTACAGACTTAAGCCCTCTACGTTAGTATTGTCAGGTGAGGTTGGTAATTAGATTTTTCCCATGCACATCAGTAATTTCAGATGCAGCAGCTCTTGCACTTTTCCACTATTTTCTCTGTTTTTCTTGGCCCCAAAATCTGGTTGGATTGAAATTAGGTAAAAATCATCCCCTGGTTTTATTAATGCCACCAAGAAAGGGCTAAAGATGAAGTTCTCTATCCTCACTACGAAACCAAACCCCTTAATTGTATCCCTGAAATGTGCTTAATTTCTCATTATATAAACATTAATTATCCATTAAAAATAACATTGCTTTAATAAAGTAAGGTCAGTATCATGGGTTTATAAGGGATTTATTCATGGGCTGGTTCACAGAGACTCTAGAAATTAAGGGATTTTCATGTCTTTTGTGCTGGTTTACAGGTTATTAATGAGTTATAAGTTCCTGTATCCCTGAATGTTACATTAAATTAGAAAGTAAGCAGTCAAACATTAAGGGGAGTTTAAGTTTTGATGGGGTCTCCTCCATTAATAACTCCTTTAACTCATTTTAAGGGGGGTTTCCATGAATTAAAGGGTGAATTAATGTAAATGTAAGGTTATTTTAAGGGATTACTGGATCGTAGAGCCTATATAATCACACAAGGAAATTAGCATTGAAGGGCATCACCCATCCTTTGTTTTTCATTGGAGGAAAGCTAAGGTCTGACTGTTCTACTTATCATTCTGAGTGCTGTGCTTTAGGATTTCTGTGTTAGTGGGACTTTCTAAAAAAAAAGTTGATTAAAAAAAAATGTATTTCTTTTCCCAGACATACGGCACCATATGAACTAGCAATGGTGAAAATAAAAACAACATCAATTAGATTTTTTTGTGAATTAATATAGTGAAAAAACTGTCAAAAAAGGGGGCTTAATGAGCTAATATTGAAATGAAAGACCAGCTCATTTCAATATTAGGTGTAACGCATTATATGAGAATAAGCACACAGTGTGTCTTCTTCCCTTACTTTCATCCAGCCAAACCCCAATTTTTAAGTGTCACTATGTGGTGAATGACAGCTTGAATCAATTTGATGTTTCCCTCTCTCTGTCTCTCTCTCTCTCTCTCTCTCTCTCTCTCTCACTCACCTATGATGCTGATGATGAGGGCGAGCAGGTGAATGACGGCGTGAAGCAGCTTCACGTTCCTCTTCGCCTCGTTACGAAACACTCTGTAGACCAGAATAGCTGGAGAGACAGAGAGAGACAGAGAGAGACAGAGAGAGAGAGAGAGAAATTAGTGTTTTTGGTCTTACACTAGCAGTAGTATTAGATAGAGGGGGAAAAGAGATGTAGAGGGGAGATGAAAGACAGAGAGAGAGAGAAGAAAGGTGAGAGGGAGAGACACATAAAGAAAGAGACAGAGAAAGAAAGAACAAAAGAAAGAAAGAAAGAACAAGCGAAAGAAAGAAAGAACGAACAAATAAAAAGAAAGAAAGAAAAATGAAAGAAACCCAGAGATAAAGAGACAGAGGAAGAGAGGAACAGAGAGACAGAGGTTAGTGCAATTTAGTGAAATCAACTCTTCAAATCTTTATCCATTAACACAATGTACATAGACTCTAAACCTAACCCTAAAATGTGATAAAACACACACACACACACACACACACACACACAAACACACACCTGGTATACACACACACACACACACACACTAAGCACCATTAACATCAGAAGAAACATACTTATCACAGTGAGTCAGCATTCAGCACTAGTGTGTGTGTGTGTGTGTGTGTGTGTGTGTGTGTGTGCGCACCTCCAGGGTGTTGTCCTCCCTCATTAACCCCCCCACACACACACACACACACACACACACACACACACTAATGTCCAGCTGACCTTTGCTTTGTATTGTTCTAATGTCATTTTGCTCCATAACAGACAGCTGTCCTGTGGAATCAGTTGAACTAACCTCGTTACTCTCATTAATGAAGCACAGAGAGGAGGAGAAAACACCAGACATCTCACTCTGGTGATGTTTGTGGTCCCTGAAATAAAGGCAGAGTCTGCTGTCTGCTCTGCTACAGTCAAACATCACAGAAAACATGTGAGAGCGGCTCTCTAAAAATATTAAAAACAGCAAGACTTGGCCTCAGTTTACATTTTTAAGATTATCTAATGAAACCGAGGCCAAGTCTTCATGTTTTTAATATTATTTGGGGTGTTGCCGTCCATGTTTTTTCATTCTGCTGGCAATGGGTTGGCGTTCATGGAAGAATCGAGATATCTGGTGTATTTGGTCAAATTGCACTCAAGCCCAAAGTATAAAAGGCTTTCAGGATGTATAACAAACTGGCGGCCATATTGGAGGTCATCAGTTCATAAACATGGAAAAAACATCACAATAAATCAACAGGATCAGTTCTACATCCTCAGTCTGTGTGTGCAGCCTAACTCCCCCTTTTGTCTGAAACTGTCTTTTCAGTGATGTCGGGTTGTTTAGGGGCGTAATCCATTTCCTGTGGGCGTGTCTTGTGGGCGGGGCCAGTGGGCGTGTCTTGTGGGTGGGGCCAGTGGGCGTGTCTTGTGGGCGGGGCCAGCGGTGAGCCGGTTGTGTTCTATCGAGGCGAGGCGAGCGGCCGCAGGGCAGGAAGTCACAGCAACAACAACAACGGAGGAAAGCAGGAAGAGAAGAAAGAAGAGCGAAGCTAAACGTTCAGAAACATCAGCGTCAGATCGGCTGTGGAGGCTTTACGCCTCAGGAGAGATGACATCATCAAGATGACTGACAGGTGTTGGGAGAGACACGCCCACTTTTACAGGTGGACCAGGTTTTTACTATTAAGTGATCAATCTTCTCAAACAGATGATTTTTGCCAAAACCTAAACAAGGCGATGGTAAACACGTCGTCCCCCAGCAGTGGCGCTGTCGTCCCGCGGGCCAATCACAGACGAGCATGTTGACCAATCACAGAGGAACCTTTCAGCTCAGCCAGCTCGTTTGATGCGTGGGACAGGAAGAGATGAAGGGAAAATGGCAAGATGCATCACTCCCTCTAGACTTGTCAAAAAAAGGATCGTTGAGAGACGGACGCAGAACGAGCATCATCTCCTCCAGATTTCAGAGCTGAAGTTTGAAGAGTTGAACTTCCAAAACTCTGTATTGTGAAAACCTCGTATCTCCCAAATGTCCCAAAACTTTCAGGAGCCAAGAGAGAAGCCTGCTCTCCTGAAATTCCATGAAAATGAGGACAGGTTTTCATTTACTGAACCTGAAGCTAACTGTTGTAGCTGCTGAACTGAAGCATTAGCTAACCTTCTCATGTGACCAACAGGTGGAAACGTCCAGAACAATTCCTGCTGCTGGACCAGAATCCTTTACTGGAGGAACCTGATCTGAACTGGATTCCTGATCTGAACTGGATTCCTGTCAGAAACATGGAGGCTGAGCTTCAGAGTTCAGGCAAATTTCTGAAAATTTTATGAGACTATATTGAAGAAAAAAGCTTTGATGTCAGATTGACCACAATGCATTTCTGAGTTGGTCCAGTGGGTTTTAAAGTTCCCACATGGTGTAAAGCAGGACTCCCTCTCCTCTGTGGTGATAAAGGAGTTGGATGGTCTATCTAAACATGGTGAAAGTATCAAAACTAAATCCACACAATCCATATTAGTGCAGCGAGCCTCTAAACGAGCCGTTTGGACTTCCGTAACTTTGTGATGTCACAAAGGTTCGCTCATTATCATTTTTGTAAGAAATAATAGACTAACAAAGAGTTTTTTTCAAAGCGGTTGAGCGGTTGTCGTCGTTTATTACCGGAGAGTTTTCCCTACCTGTAGCCGCCGGGCCGCGGAGTCTCACGTTTCACTCTGGAAACGGTTAGCCAATGGGAACAGAGGGGTTGTTAATATTAATGAGCCTTAAAGACACGGAGACAGAAACGGCCTGTTCTTGGTAAGGCTCAGAGAGATGCTGGAAAATGAACGTGGAGAAATGGATTGAGAGTGTTTTTGGTTCATGACACCACACACACACACACACACACACACACACACACACACACAGCTTTGAATGGACAGAAAGACATAAAATAAAACTCTGGACAGAGCAGAATATGGGACTTTAAAAGATTTCATCAAGGGGAAGCGTGTGATCCTTCAACATGAAAATCACCAAGGTCTTCATACAAGAAAAACTCCTTACCTGAAATTAATCAATCAATACCTCTAAAATGTAGAGGATCCAGTCTTTTTAAGCGTCTTATTTGTTCAACCAAGAACTTTATCCTTTAAAATGCACAAGGAGTGACGTATCTTCCTGCTCTCTAGTTGGAAAGAAGCTGTTTCAGTTTGCTGACTGGAGCTTTCTGTACCGCCGCATCAATTCCCTTCTGATTTACTGTCAAAGACTGACTGGATATGTCACACACACACACACACACACACACACACACACACACACACACACACACACACACACACACACACACACACACACAGTGATTGCTCTTTCTCTGTGTCTAAATCAGATCGTGTCCTGTCTGTGAACCAGCTGGTATCAGTCCTGAATCACTTTCTGTGTAGCGTTAGCTTAATGCAACAGGTCAGCAACAAAACCCTTGGGGCTAACACACACACACACACACACACACACACACACGCACACACACACGCACACACACACACACACACACGCAGACGACATACTGCTTGGACGGTCACATGTCACATGAGCTCCGCCTCCTGTTTCATTTAGTTTGTAGAATATCATATGAAATCAGGGAGTAGATCTGCAGACCTCAGCGCTGTCAGCCATGTTGGAGGCACAGAAGAAGAGTCACTTCCTGTGAGGTCTTCAGTTTAACTGTCTTTCCCTTACTTCTCAATCAGCTGAGACGTTTACAGTCTGTAACGCTGTCTGGAGGACAGAGAGCCTTTCTGTCCTGGTTCTTTGAAAGCTAAGACGTGCTGAGATCTGGTTCATCCTGCATGTAAACTGGAAAGTCACAGATTTCTGATCGGTACTGCATTGATCAGTGCAGTATTGATCAGTGTGATCTGTCAGTCGAGGCTGTACTCACCGTCTCCGTACAGGAACACCAGGCCCAGCACCATGCACAGCGGGTGGAGGTTGAACTCGCGGGCGGAGCCGTCCCAGGCGAAGCCGCCGCGGTAACGACCCATCCAGACACCGGTCAGCACCACCGAGGCCAGGCCGACCAGCTGGGACCCCCCCACCAACCAGCCAAACAGGGACCGAGCAGAACCAGAACTAGGACCAGAACCATCCATGATCTGACAGAGAGAGAGAGAGAG
>NW_027281973.1:117500-133260 GCF_046629955.1 Centroberyx affinis
ACTCTGGTGTTTCTCACTCTGGTCTAACTGAGGTCTAACTGCTCCAGATACTGTTGGGGAGTTTAAACTCTAACAATGCAACATATTTTATGAGCTTATCGTATGTTTTGTGTGTAAAACCTTATTCTGCAGAGTAACTAGTAACTCCAGCCGGCAGATAAATGTAGTGGAGGAAAAGTAGAAATTCTCTCTCAATAGAAATACTCAGTAAAGTGCCAGAACCTCAAACTGGACTGAAGTACAGAACTTGAGGAAATGGACTTAGTTACTTTCCACCTTTCATTCATTCAAACCTTCATTTCTCTAAGTAATCAGTGGCCCTCATTTACAATCATGTTGAGATTACAAGGATAAAACAAAACAAGACCGCCTCTATTCCTTCTTGCAGACGTTGTCCCATAAGATATATTTCGTTTGCAGACACGATCAGCAGTAAAACAGACAACAAACCAGAATAAAAACTCTTCACTTCAGTCTCCAGCTGCTCAGCGGCACCTCCACACATTTCAGCTCCGCAGGCTGGAAAGCCTCGTTCTCAACACAAAACATCAGACTCGTTCAGACTGAAAGGTTTAATAAACATAAAGAAAGAGATTCACTTCAAATCAATTCAGCAGCAGGACTAGTTTTTTATATCTCATCAGAATCTGCTTTGTCTGCGTTCCTTTATCAGCTAGAAGTGATTTTCAGACTGTTCCTCCAGACAATGGCAGTGAAAAAAACCCCACAATTCTCCAGTCTGCTCTACCAGAGCAACAGATCACAGAATCACTGATTTGGGGTTTTATCATGGAGGAAGAGACACGACCCAAGACTCTACCAGAGTCACACAGAGATTTAATGATCCTTTACAACTTGTTGGTTTTTTTTGTTATTTCTGTCCACTGCAGGCTGCCGTAAGCAGAGCTGATAGAGGAGAAATCTCAGTTTTCAGTTTTCAGAGAGTGAGGAAGAAACAGACAAGATGCTGCTAAAACTGTCTGCATGTTTCTCAGGTGTGTGTGTGTGTGTGTGTGTGTGTGTGTGTGTGTGTGTGTGTGTGTGTGTGTGTGTGTGTGCCTGTGTGTGTGTGTGTGTGCCTGCGTTCTTTCTCTCTGACATTTCTCATTTCTCCTGTGACTCATAGCAGGCTGACTCATCACTGCTCCCTTTGCTGTGTGTGTGTGTGTGTGTGTGAGAGAGAGCCTAGTGACATGATTAGTTCATATTCCTTCATCGCACTTGTCTCTCTCTCTCTCTCTCTCTCTCTCTCTCTCTCTCTGTTTCTGTCTTTCAAATTCAAATTCAAATTCAATATTGTCATGACAGGAAACAAAACGTCTGTTGCCAAAGCAGTTCAGTATTTCAGATGAGGTAAGACTGCAACAAATGAATAATGAAATAATGAATAATGAAAAGCCATTCAGTGACTTTACTGGTTCAGTTCAATTCTGCAATTCACTTCAGTTGACAGGAACATTGGACGGAGAAGTTGTCTGTAATATTTTAAAAAGAGTAAATAGACAGAAACAGAAAAGGAAAGGAGGGTAAATCTGTAACGACACTCCTCCTCCTCTCCCGGTCCGTCCGTTTACTGACAAAAAAACACAAAAAATTCAAACTTTCAGCTCTTGGCTCCAAACAAACGCTGCAGTGAGCGAGTCTCCGCCAGAGTCTCTTGTGATTGGTCGGCTCGCTCTGCGTGCAAGCGTATTACAACAGACCATCGTAACATTTTGGAATCTGATGGGTTTTGTTCACACTAGAGTCACAAAGGAAGATTCACAGGAAACAATAGAAAACAGCAGAAAACTGCGATGGACTGGTGACCCGCCTTCTGCCCAGTGCATGTTGGGATACGCTCCGACATGCTGGGATACGCTGACGGAAAAGTAAAATTACTGATTTAAAAAAAAAAAAAAAGTACAATACCAGGAGAAAGCTACTCAGGTTCAGTGAGGAGGCGACTGGCCTTCATCATTATAGATCAGACTGGCGATGCCGCAGCAGAGAGGCCACGCCCCAGAACCTGAATAATGATAGAATGATTTTTCCCATTCAAACCAACACTCCTCAACGGTCGGAGCGACGGCCATTTTTATGTGAACCGTATGAACCGACTTACGGCAAGTCGCTGAGGACAGAGGTCCTGAATTCACTGTCGCTCCGCCTCCACCAGGTGGCGCTCTGTCACCAGCTGCTGCGTCTTTATCAGTCTGTCAACAGTTCTGACATCTGTGCAGTTAGCAGAAGTGTTTACAGTTGAGTTCATCTGTTTCTGCTGATGTTCGTTAGCTCTTTGCTAACTTTTCTTTTCCGCTAAAGGCAGGCTAACCCATGGAAAAGTCATTCTTCATTCGTGTTGCAAACAGTGTCCGAGCATTTTCACACTGTATAAAAGTCTGAAAAACGTATTAATTGTCAGAAATTTGATGGATGTGTTTAAATTTCTGCATTCTAATAATTGATGTGAAATGTATTTTTTTTTTTTTTATGACCAACTTTTTATTGTTTTTGATTTGATTTACTTGGTAAGCATACAGTTTCATATATAAAGCATACACATTTCCCATACATCCCTCTCATCATCACACATATCTGTGTCAAACAAAGTTGCCTTTTCAACTGCCTTAGATAGGGCCTCTATAGTGAAATGTAAATTAAATAGTGAAATGTATTTTGTAAGTAATTTCTGCGCCAGAAAGTTTTGTAGCTTGTTAGTAGTGCTGGGACGATATATTGAAATTCAATACATCTCAATACAAAACAGTGTCAATCCCATCTGGTGTGTCAGGAACATGAATGGTGATATGAGCTCCATGTTATTCTGCTGTCAGGAACATGAATGGTGATATCAGCTCCATGTTATTCTGCTGTAGTAATACTCTTGACCATCACAGTTTCACAAGCTCTCCATCCAAATTATATATCATCAGTAAACTATAAATAAACCAGAACACAGACAAAACAACCACAGGAAACGTTGATTTATTGTGTTGCTGCTAGAAGCTGAGCGAGGCGCTGTGGGGGCGTGGCCTGTCGGAGGCCACGCCCCCACAAACGCTTCATGACTTACTCTCCTGCAGGAGAAAGGTGAGAATGTCCAGGAAGGTTTGGAGAGCGAGGCGTCACACTCACTGCTCACTGGACGCTTGACCTCTGACCTTTACCCCCCCCCCCCGTCCACCAATCAATACCCTGCATTTCATATAAGACCTCCTCCAATCGGTGGTGTCCTTTAAAAATACCCACGAGGCACCTGTGGAGTATTCTGACTGAGGACAGCGTCTCCACGGCAACAACATCATTACCAGAATAGCTCTCTCTCTCTCTCTCTCTCTCTCTCTCTGTCTCTCTCTCTCTCTCCTTCTCTCTCCCTCTGCCTCGCTCGCTCTCTCTGTTCTGACAGAATATCTCTTCTCCTCTATTTCTGTTTCTCTCCTCCCTCCCTCCCTCCCTCCTCTGCATCTCTCTTCTCTGCCTTCTCTGCTTTCTCTCTCCACCCATCCCTTCCTTTCTTTCCTCCTTTCCTCTCTCCCGTACGTCCTTCCCTCCTCCTCTCCTTCCTTCCTTCCTTCCCTCCCTATCTCCCCTCCTCTTTTCCTCCCTTTCTCTGCTCCTTCCCTCTGTCTCTTCACCTATCTCCCTATCCTCCTTCATCCTGTCCTATCCTTCTCTCTCTCTTCATCTCGTCCTCCTTCCCTCCCTCCTTTCTCCCTCCTCCTCCTCCTCCTCCTCCTCCTCTCCTGTTTTGCAGTCATATTGTACTGGAACTGGAGATATTTATAGCTTCCACTATGAATCCATCAATAACTCGCTTCTCTCCTCCTCCTCTCATCTCCTCCTCTCCCCTTCTCTCCTCTCTCTCTCTCTTCTCTCCTTCTCTCCTCTTCTCTCCTCCTCTCCCCTTCTCTCCTCCTCTCCTCTCCTCCTCTCCCCTCCTCCTCTCTTCTCCTCTCCTCCTCCTCTCCTCCCCCTTCTCTCCTCTCCTCTTCTCTCTCCTCCTCTCCTCTTTTCTCTCCTCCTTCTCTCTTCCTCTCCTCTTCTGTCCTCCTCTCTCCTCCCCTTCTCTCCTCTCCTCCTCTCTTCCTCTTCTCTCCTCTCCTCCTCTTCTCTCTTCCTCTCCTCCTCTTCTCTCTTCCTCTCCTCCTCTCTCCTCTTCCTCTCCTCCTTCACATAACACCATGTGACTGTTGTTTTCTCTTCCTGCTGTAATCTACAGACAGACAGAATCAGATCTACTGATTTTATCTCCTTCACTTTATTTAATTTAGTTTATTTAGTTTCACAGTAATGAAACATGAAGCTAAAAACACAGAGAAGAAGAAAAAAAACCTCAAAGGAAACTCAAACAGGATCAAACACTAATCTCATTACACTCATTGGTAACTGACTACCATCCTGCATCTATCCTGTATCCTGTAGCCATGGTAACGGTCCTCCATCCTGCATCTGTTCTGTATCAGTGGTATCCATGGTAACGGTCGTCCATCCCGCATCTATCCTGTATCCTGTAGCCATGGTAACGGTCCTCCATCCTATATCTATCGTGTAGCCATGGTAACAGTCTTCCATCCTGCATCTATCCTGTATCCTGTAGCCATGGTAACGGTCCATCATCCTGCATCTATCCTGTATCAGTGGTAGCCATGGTAACAGCCCATCATCCTGCATCTATCTTGTATCAGTGGTAGCCATGGTAACAGTCCATCATCCTGCATCTATCCTGTATCAGTGGTAGCCATGGTAACAGTCCTCCATCCTGCATCTGTCCTGTATCAGTGGTAGCCATGGTAACGGTCCATCATCCTGCATCTATCCTGTATCAGTGGTAGCCATGGTAACGGTCCATCATCCTGCATCTATCCTGTATCAGTGGTAGCCATGGTAACGGCCCATCATCCTGCATCTATCCTGTATCAGTGGTAGCCATGGTAACGGTCCATCATCCTGCATCTATCCTGTATCAGTGGTAGCCATGGTAACTGTCCATCATCCTGCATCTATATTGTATCAGTGGTAGCCATGGTAACGGTCCATCATCCTGCATCTGTCCTGTATCAGTGGTAGCCATGGTAACGGTCCATCATCCTGCATCTGTCCTGTATCAGTGGTAGCCATGGTAACGGTCCTCCATCCTGCATCTATCCTGTATCAGTGGTAACCATGGTAACGGTCCTCCATCCTGCATCTATCCTGTATCAGTGGTAACCATGGTAACGGTCCTCCATCCTGCAGCTGAAGCTGATTCTGCTGTTGAGCTCAGTGGAAGTCAACCTGGAAAAAAGAGAGAAATGAATAAAAGATTAAAGGAGAATTCCACCAGACTCTCACACTGTGATGTCTCATCAGTGTGTGATGTTCAGCGCATTCATTATTCTGTGATGAAGTGTTGTGCCCACTTTCCCTCAACCTGCCTCGCCTACTTCTACTGCAGTCAGTGGTTTCCTACATTTCCCACAATGCCTTTCAACAACTCCCAGTGAAGTCGCCTGGACTTCGGTGGAGGGAGAGAGAGCGGTATAACAGCAAGAGAGCAAGATTTTCCATTCTAGAAAAAGTGAGAGTCTTGTCTTCCTCAAACCCCAGCCTGTCTCTCTGCTGCAGTGCATTCTGGTCTCTCTCCTGCTCCTGCAGTGCATTCTGGTCTCTCTCCTGCTCCTGTGGGTGGAGAAATTGGTCTCTCTCTTCTTCTCTGATGGATCTCTCCCTGTATGATTGTTGAACGTCTCTCGGTGCAAAATGGCGGCTCTAGAAAGAAGCCCTCGCTCTTTGATCCTGAGGGACTGACACCAAAACCTGACGTTAATATCTGTGTTTTACAGAACTTTGATGCCCCAGAAAACATGGCAAGGAAAAGCATTTGTTCTGGAAAATGTGAATGTCAGACTCCAGCTGCATCCGATCTTAGTGAATAGTTTATATTCTGGTTTTCATGTTAAAACTAAGTGGAATATTGCTTTAAAGCTGCTATCTCCGATTTGTGCTTGAGTGCCTCCTCTCCTGGCTGTGCAGGGAATTACAATACAGGCCCCAAAATGTTTTTTTTTTGTCCTTCATTTTGTTTCATTTAATCTCGGAAATTTGGAAAAAAAACCATCCAGCGGTCGCAGATCGCTCGTCTCCGCTGTGTGTTTTAAACACGGCCGGTCTGCCCGCTTGGTTAGAAATAAGCTTCGAGACTTCAGACTCGTGTTGCAGAATTCAGGAAAATTCTGATGACGCTAGAATCGAGTTTTCCTCCGGTGTTCTTCTTCCCCTTTCTGACTTATTTTGTCGTTTCTATCGGACGTGCGAGGGATTGGTCACAAAGGTTCAGAGGCTGGACGGAACAGAGGGGCGAAAACTGCTTCATTTCCCTTCAAGTTTTACCAAAATCTGAAAACCTGATCAGAAGTGTCTGAGATATCATGTGTGACGAATGAACGAACGAAACACATGAACACACACACACACACACACACACACACACACACAGTGTCATCTGGAGGGACAGTACGTGTTTAGTACTGCAGCACCATATATTCAAACCTCATCTCTCCATTTCTGCAAGAAAGATACCTTAGGAAAGAAGAATAGTGAAGCTAACTCTGCCTGCTGCCTGTCTCTCTCTCTCTCTCTCTCTTTCTCTCTGTCTTTCTGTCCTTCTGTCTCTCTCTCTTGTCTGTCTGTCTGTCTCCATTGGTTTCTATAGAGTCTATTTTTAGCCCCAGCAGACTGGTCACGTGGCAGGAGGAGGACGTCAGTAATGTTGTTGTTGGTGGTGAGAGAGAGAGAGAGAGAGGGAGAGAGAGAGAGAGAGAGAGACTGTAAATATGGAGGAGGTGAAACAGTAGGAGGTGAGACGGGACTTGCTTGTTAAATTAGACATTTCATCTGAAATAAGAGAGCAGAGCAGAGCAGAGCGGCTCCGCGGTGACACACCGGGCCGCGGCGGAAACCACAGCCGGGAGGAAGCGACCTCTGAGCGGATACGCGTTCCAGGAGGACCCGCCGACAACCACGGTACGGTGGGGTTCATCAGGAATGGGTGCAGAGACTGTGTGTGTGTGCGTGTGCGTGTGTGCGTGTGTGTGTGTGTCCTAGAAGGATATATCGACAGCCAAGGAAAGGTTTCATGAGGAATGGTTGCAAAGAGAGAGAGAGAGAGAGAGAGAGAGAGAGAGAGAGAGGTAGGGAGGGAGGGAGGTGGAGAGAGAGAGAGAGAGAGAGAGAGAGGTATAATTTTGTGCTCGTTCTGTCGTTGCCAACGGTTATTGTAGCAGACAGCAACACATAAAGTAGGAAACGGACTGAAACTAAAAAGCTGCTAAAACCAGCAGCTAACGGATATCAGCTGACAACTGACGGCTAGCAGCTAACAGCTAAATAAGCAACACTTCAGCTAGCAGGAGTCACCAGCAGTTAACTATCAGACAGCTACTGGCTAACAGCTAACTAGGGAACAGCTAACAGCCAGCAGCTAACTAGGGAACAGCTAACAGCCAGCAGCTAACTAGACAAACAGCTAACAGCTAACTAAGGAACAGCCAGCAGCTAACTAGGGAACAGCTAACAGCCAGCAGCTAACTAGACAAACAGCTAACAGCTAACTAAGGAACAGCCAGCAGCTAACTAAGGAACAGCTAAAAGCCAGCAGCTAACTAGGGAACAGCTAACAGCTAGCACATAACTAGGGAACAGCTAACTAGGGAACAGCTAACAGCCAGCAGCTAACTAGGGAACAGCTAACGGCTAACTAGGGAACAGTTAACAGCCAGCCGCTAACTAGGGAACAGCTAACAGCTAACTAGGGAACAGCTAACAGCCAACTGTTAAGAGTTAGCGGTTACATGCCAGCAGCTAACAGTTAACTCCTATAAAGCTAACAGACACCAGAGCTAACAGCTACCTGTCTAGCAGCTGCTGGCCCGCAGCTAACAGCTAACTAGGTAACTAGGTGACAGCCAACAGCTAGCTAGCAGTCAACAGCTACAAGCCAAGTTATCAGCCAGCAGCCAACAGCTTCCAACCAATAGCTAACAACTACCAGTTAGTAGCCAACAGGTAAGAGTTAGTAGCCAACATCCAACAGTTAACAGATCAGCATCTAAAAGAGTATCTGATAACTAACTGACATTAGCATTATTGTAATGAAATTAGCTTGTCAGCTCTCCACGACTTCAGTTTCCTGCAGGCTTTGGCTCTTGGTGCAAATATTCTCATTTGTTTCTTGCTGGTGCCCCTGAGTGTCTGGGCAGGACAGGTGAGCCGCTTCCTTCCCACAGTCTCACTGAGCAAGACTCAGAGTCTAACAGCCACGCTGAATTTTGTGGAAGCCGGTGTTATGCCGAATTCTGCATCCCCACCTCGCAACTTTATTTCTCTATGAACCAAATGGTTTTATCAGCATATATTTTTGTGCCATTTTGGCTCGACAGTGTGAATATAGTTTGGCATTTTTCCGCATTTGAAAACAACAACGAGTTCGCCCTCAGAAATATTGACAGATAAATTTCAGACCAATCGTATCAAGGAATTGATTCTTCTACTGAGTCTAATAAAACATCGATGACTCTAAACTTTCTTAAACTATAGACGTCAGATAATTTCTCATCATTGCTGAACACCCACAAAGAAGATGATATCGTTTTTAAACAGTACGTTGTCGTAGAAATCAGGTGGGGATGCAATTTTCGGCGGGGATGCAGAATTCGGCATAACACCGGGAATCTCTGCTGGGAATCGAACTCCGGTCTCCTGTTGAGAGTCTGCAGTCTGACTCCCTGCAGGTCACAAAGCGGAGCACAGAGCGACCGATCGGCCACCATCCATAGAGCCCTGCTGCCGCGGGGCCAAACACGACCTGTAGGCTGAAGTTGACATTAGGATAGGGCTGCAACTAACGATTATTTTCATTATCGATTAATCTATTATTTTTTGATTAAATGATTAATCACTTAGTCAATCTTAGCATTTATGAAGCTGTAACCAGCAAATATTTGGTATTTGATACTTGATAAATGACTAAAATGATTAATTTTCTGTAGATCGACTAAGCGATTGATCGACTGATCGTTTCAGCACTACATTAGGATCTAGTGAACATGAACTCTCTCTGTAAATTACAGCGTTTTTCATTTTTTGACTGAAAGGGGCTGATGGGACAGTTATGGCCCCTGGCCAGAGGGGGAATGTTGCCCAAGTTTGCTGAGTTTAGTCTAAATGTTTCAGGAGCAGAAGGAATCCTGAATGTTTTTATAAGCTCTAAGAATTATTTTTGCCGTAAATTAATCTAATTTCATCAATAGTTGTTACATGCCTCAGTCCTTAGACGACATCACCAGAGATTGTGAAGTAATATACCAGAATCATTTTATAATTTTAATCTTATGTGCTCCATTTAAAAGCATTTTAAATTTTAGAACAATTTCATATTCACACATATCTCATTTTCTTTTTGAAATCCAAACTGAACACAACGTTCTTATCTTATTGAACTTATTGTTCGAGCTGAACAAGACGGGGGCTTATGAGCCAAAATGCACAGATGATCCCCCAAAATCTTGGTTATATATATAGAGCCAAAGTATCAGCTTTTCCCTCTCAAACATGTTTAAAGTTAAATATTTTACCAACATAAAAATATGCGGGGTGGGCATCTTCCGCTGACGGGGCGTTTTCACCCACCGGACCTGATCTGATGTTCCACAGCAAACCAAACACTGCAGGGTCAAAATCCAGCAAGTAGTCGTGTCCTGCCTTGGTATTTTCAAATTTGTGACCTCAAGACTTAATAAAACACTATAAAGTGCAGAATATGGGACCTTTAAAGTTGCTCTGGTCCAGATTAGACAGTAAAATATTAAATCTGCTCAAATCCATATTTTGCCATAAAGCTGCGGCGTCTCCTCAGTGTAAACAGGAAGTGATGCGGCAGCGGAGCAGAGCGTCTCGTCCGGCTGACTGAGCCGCTGCAGATTCTCCTGTTTGTCCAAATTACATTCTGCTGTCAGTTTGCTCACTGGAGGGAAATCTCCTCTCACAGGAAGAGACCGATCCAGAAGAGGGAAATCCAGAAGAGAAAGCTGGACACACCAGCGATGGCTGAACCTGCTGCCAAAAGATTTGTAGCCAACAGTGTGGTTTGATAAGATAAGATGAGATGAGATGAGATGAGATGAGATGAGATAAGAGAGCACTTTATTGATCCCCTTGGGGAAATTCAGGAATGATAAATACTTGATATATACTTGTTAGTCTCAACAAATCCAAATTAAATTCCAAATCCAAACCAAATTCAGAGACTGTTTGGTGCTCTCAGGTAACGCTCCAGTCCCCTGGCTGCTGTGCAGCGTCCCTGCAGAACCTCAACTGCCTTCACCCTGAAATCATCCTAACCCTGTAACTGAAGCTAACATTTGGAAAATACTCAGCTAACTGGTTTAGCTCTCAGTGCAGCAGCAGCGGACATCAGGCCGTCATCACACAGGACTCTTTTCAAACGTGGCTGCACCAGGATTTCTTTCCCAATTACATATATATATATATATATATATGTATATATATATATATATATGTATGTATATATATTTACAGCTCTGGAAAAAATTAAGAGTCCACTGCAAAATTATCAGTTTCTCTGGTATTACTATTTATAGGTATGTGTTTGAGTAAAATGAACATTTTTGTTTTATTCTATAAACTACTGACAACATTTCTCCCAAATTCCAAATAAAAATATTGTCATTTAGAGCATTTATTTGCAGAAAATGACAACTGGTCAAAATCACAAAAAAACACTTTGCAGATGCAGTTTTTTCAGACCTCGAATAGCGCAAAGAAAACAAGTTCGTATTCATTTTTAAACAACACAATACTAATGTTTTAACTTAGGAAGAGTTCAGAAATCAATATTTGGTGGAATAACCCTGATTTTCAATCACAGCTTTCATGCGTCTTGGCAGTTCTCCTCCAGTCTGTCACAGTGCTGCTGGGTGACTTTATGCCTCCTGGTGCAAAAATTCAAGCAGCTCGGCTTCGTTTGATGGCTTGTGACCATCCATCTTCCTCTTGATCACATTCCAGAGGTTTTCAATGGGGTTCAGGTCTGGAGATTGGGCTGACCATGACAGGGTCTTGATCCGGTGGTCCTCCATCCACACCTTGATTGACCTGGCTGTGTGGCATGGAGCATGGTCCTGCTGGACAAAACCACCCTCAGAGTCGGGGAACATTGTCAGAGCAGAAGGAAGTGAGTTTTCTTCCAGGACTGCCTTGTCCGTGTCTTGAGTCCTGATCCTTCACAAAGACAAATCTGCCCGATTCCAGCCTCACTGAAGCTCCCAGATCATCACCGATCCTCCACCAAATTTCACAGTGGGTGGAGACACTGTGGCTCGTAGGTCTCTCCGGGTCTCCGTCTAACCGTTAGACGACCAGGTGTTGGGCAAAGCTAAAAATTGGACTCATCAGAAAAGATGACCTGACTCCAGTCCTCTACGGTCCAATCCTTATGGTCTTTTGCAAACCTGAAGCCCACCAGATGCGGCACGGGATCGGAGCGGCTCCGGAGCGTCGGTGCACACCGCACGCGCTCGGTCGAGTCGAACGCTTCGCCCGCAAGTCAATAGAGTGCGTTTCCACGCTTGTCAGACGCAAGCGGATCCGGCGGCCCGAACTGCCGTTCGGGTTCCGGACGGCTTCCGTGCCGCTACCGCAACGCATCGGCACCCGGTGGACGTCGCGGTGCTGAGTCGCACGGGCGCCGGTCTGATCCGGCACACGCACAGCGGACCGGAGCCACGCCGCATCCGGTGGACATCGGGCCTGGATCTTCTTTGCTCCTGAACTCTTCCTAAGTTAAAACATTAGTATTGTGTTGTTTAAAAATGAATATGAACTTGTTTTCTTTGTTTCTTTCTTTCCTTCTTTGTTTCTTCTTTATTCGAGGTCTGAAAACACTGCATCTTTTTTTATATTTTGACTTGTCATTTTCTGCAAATAAATGCTCTAAATGACAATATTTTTGGCTGGACCGCAGCAGCGGGGCCAGCCCTATAAACAGGAATGTCTGTGACTGACTGACTGACTGACTGACTGACTGACTGAGTGATGAAGTTACACCATTGGTCGGCCGTGGCACATGGCACACCCATACACGGTCCAGCCGTATATTAGGTTTTGACCTAGTCTTGTTATTTTGAATTTGGGAGAAATGTCAGTAGTTTATAGAATAAAACAAAAATGTTCATTTTACTCATTTTACTCAAACACATACCTATAAATAGTAAAACCAGAGAAACTGATAATTTTGCAGTGGTCTCTTAATTCTTTCCAGAGCTGTATTTATATATATATACATATATTCTTGGTAAGGCTCAGAGAGATGCTGGAAAATGAACGTGGAGAAATGGATTGAGAGTGTTTTTGGTTCATGACACCACACACACACACACACACACACACACACACAGCTTTGAATGGACAGAAAGACACAAAATAAAACTCTGGACAGAGCAGGATATGGAGCTTTAAATAATGAGCTTGTTATCATCAGTTCAGACAGCAGAACTGTGTCAACATATCTTCATGTCATCACTATATGATTCCACTGAAAGACGATAAATTATAATATTGAATTATTTAATTAGTGTGAAGCCTTGACTCGTCTCCGTCCAGCAGCTCTGGGATCAGATGCTAAACCTGCAGCAGGACGTCAGGAACCTTCATCCTCTGCTTCAGATCACACTCGTCTTCCTCTGCTTCAGATCACACTCCTCTTCCTCCGCTTCGGATCACACTCCTCTTCCTCCGCTTCAGATCACTCTCCTCTTCCTCTGATTCAGATCACTCTCCTCTTCCTCTGATTCAGATCACACTCCTCATCCTCTGCTTCGGATCACACTCCTCTTCCTCTGCTTCGGATCACTCTCCTCATCCTCTGCTTCAGATCACACTCGTCTTCCTCTGCTTCGGATCACACTCCTCTTCCTCTGCTTCAGCGAGCAGAGCCGTCGACATGCTGTGACGCTCCTTGTGACCTTTGACCTCTTGCTTTCTCTGTTGGCAGCGACGCTCACAGCTCAGCTTTGAGTTGGAGCAGGATCTGATCACTGCTTTAGGTTGGCTTGCTTTATTATTATTTTTTATATCAGCTGGGAAATGCATTTTAGATCTTTTGTGGGTGTGTTTTGTGCGTTTGGTGCAGAGCATCACAGGCTGGCCAGAGCTGTTCACTGACATCGCCGCAGTGGATTTCTGGGTAATGAAGTCCTCAAAATTCAAACAGTTACCTCTCGATGCCATTTTGGAGCCACCGTGCCAAAACTGATTAGTGCGGTTTAAACCATCGCTGTGATTTGAAAGATTTACCTTAAAAACAACCAGATGTAAAGATTTGAACCAACTTCGAACTTCCTCTCATTCAAAATACTGAAACGAATTGATGAATTGTCAAGATAGGAGATTTTATGATGTGAACAGACAGATAGTCTTTCATTCACCCATCCTCTCCTTCTGTCTCTCTCTCTCTCTCTGTCTCTCTCTATTGTTCATTCTCTTCCTTCCTCTTTATTCTCCAAGTCATAACCTCTTTCTTTTCTCCCTACTTCCTTGTCTCTCAGTTCCAATTCAATTCCCTTCCTTCCTTCCTTCCTTCCTGCCTTCTTATCCACCCCTCCTCTCCATCCTAGCAGGAATGAGGTTAGGGTCCACCCCTCTTTAGTATACGTTAGCCCCGCCCCCCCAGCAGAGGTAAGCCCCGCCTCCGTGTGCGACCACACCCCTCCAACATTTCATTATTCTGTTCTGAGGGACTTGCACTGTGTGTGTGTGTGTGTGTGTGTGTGTGTGTGTGTGTGTGTGTGTGTGTGTGTGTGTGTGTGTGTGAGAGGGATTTGCGGCTCTGTCCATACAGTGGATTTTTAGTAAAGGTCAGAGGTCAGCAGATGCTGTGCAGACCTCAGAGGTTAAGGGTCACCCCATTAGTTACATAAGAGCTTAAAGGGCCGTGCCACTGAGTTTGACCTCCAATACTGAACTACTGGGAGAGGAGTGTGTGTGTGAGTGAAGAGTGTGTGAGTGAAGAGTGTGTGTGTGTGTGTGTGTGTGAGTGAAGAGTGTGTGAGTGAAGAGTGTGTGTGTGTGTGTGTGTGTGTGAGTGAAGCGT
Source organism: Centroberyx affinis (assembly GCF_046629955.1). Taxonomy (NCBI): domain Eukaryota; kingdom Metazoa; phylum Chordata; class Actinopteri; order Beryciformes; family Berycidae; genus Centroberyx; species Centroberyx affinis. Next base: position 131,629 of record NW_027281973.1, read on the forward strand.
GTGTGAGTGAAGAGTGTGTGTGTGTGTGTGTGTGTGAGTGAAGAGTGTGTATTGAAGAGTTTGTATTGATCAACAGTTTGTATTAGTGTTATTCTGTTCTGTTGTATTTGGTGCTATTCTGTTCTATTCTATTCAGTTCTATTGTGTTCTGTTCTATTCTATTCAGTTCTATTGTGTTCTGTTCTATTCTATTCAGTTATATTCTGTTCTGTTCTATTCGGTTCTATGCCACTCTGTTCCATTCTATTCTATTCTATTGTAGATGTCACTTAATTTAACCTAAAATGTTTGTTAGCTTTGTTAGCATTCTTCATTGAAATTAACTGACACTGTTAGCTGCGAGGCTAACATAAAACAATGAACTTATAGTTGCTGTGCTGGTGTGTGTGTGTGTGTGTGTGTGTGTGTGTGTGTTGGAATATGTGTATTTGTCTCCTTTCTCCTTGAGACAGTGGGCTGGACAGAGAGAGATAGAGAGAGAGATGGCTGATCTTGCTCAGTGTGTGTGTGTGTGTGTGTGTGTGTGTGTGTGTGTGTGTGTCTGTGTGTGGAGACATAGTTGGTGGGTAATGAGTGTCCCCATCGTCCCATGTTTGGTTTTGTTTATACTGTAGAGACACACACACGCACACACACTTTTGTATGTGTATATGTAAGGGAGAGCGAGAGAGAGAAAGAGACTACGGACAAATACTGGTCTGTTGGATGAGACACACACTATGACTCGCTATCCATCCTGTTCTCTCTCTCGCACTCTCTCTCTCTCTCTCTCTCTCTCTCTCTCTCTCTCTCTCTCTCTCTCTCTCGCTCTGTTTGTTTAGGGCAGAGGGGCTCAGGTGAGCGGTTACCACGGCAGCCAGCTCCCTGGTTGCCAGGCAACACTTCCTGCTCCTCTCCAGGGTGGGAGGGGCCAGGTATTTTAGGAGATGATGGTGTGAAGAGGAGGGGAGAGAGAGAGAGAGAGAGAGAGAGAGCGAGAGAGAGAGAGAGAGAGAGATGCAAATACATTTGTTGTATTTGTTGTTTTGTTGTTGTATGCTTTGGCAATATGCACACATGTATGTCATGCCAATAAAACTCATTGAATTGAATTGAGAGAGACAGACAGACAGAGAGACAGACAGAGAGAGAGAGAGACAGACAGACAGAGAGAGAGAGACAGAGAGAGAGAGAGAGAGACAGACAGAGAGAGAGACAGACAGATAGAGAGAGAGAGACAGAGACAGAGAGAGAGAGAGAGAGAAATGACTCAAGTGGCAACTCGTTCTCTTCTATTTAAATCTCCTTTCTCTTTCTCTCTGTGTGTGTGTGTGTGTGTGTGTGTGTGTGTGTGTGTGTGTGTGTGTGTGTGTGTGTGTGTGTGTGTGTGTGTGCGTCATTAGGCTAATGCAGTAGATGGCCAGCAGGTTAGTCTGTCACAGCTAGTTAGCTCCATAACCTAAATACACACACACACACACACACACACACACACACACACACACACACACACACACACACACACACACACACACACACACACACACACACAGAGCCTGGTTGCTGTAGCAACGCTGACTTCCTGTGAGGCTGGTTAGTGCCTTTCAGAGCCATATATAGACAGAGTTAGTCCAGTTAGACCAGTCATATAGA
>NW_027281974.1:0-19235 GCF_046629955.1 Centroberyx affinis
GTTACCTTTCTTTGGTTTTTTTTACAATTTTAGTCCTCCTTATGTCCGAAAGTTTGGTGGCTTGAATTGAACTCGAATTGAACAGAGACTGTGGGTTGTGCCTGTGATAAGTTCATACTCCATCCATCCATGGTGAATAAGAAAGGGTACTCCTCCAGAATATCGTACATGGTGGGACTAGCCTTTGTGCAAAAGTGGCATGGAAAAGACTTTTGACTTTATGTCCCTATGTCTAATTTCCTCTCCTGTTTCAACTCAGCAATTGCCCTGGGTCCCTGGTTCTAGGTTCAAGGTGTCTGGTGTCTCAGATTTCCTTTTGGCCCTTACAGCTTGCATGGCAACTCAATCACTGCAACATTTCTGACTCTACTTTGGGTAATACCTCACCTTCTGTTTTTTAATTTGTCATCGATTGAAGCTATCCGCGTACAAATGGGCACACCCCATTTTGCTACTAGGTGATTTGCAATTTGCATTCTTTGACACTCATCTGGATAGCTGGTGTGTTGGAGTGCCTTGTCAACTACTGCAGAAATAAGCGACGCTGGAACTTGAAATGAATCTTGAGATTAATCCAGCCAAACGCTTCCACAAGCAAGTTGAACTGTAGAGAAATGTGAAAAGAAAAATCAATCTTTCCAATGCAACTGCAGTGAAAACTATAGCGTCAGCAGGAGCAGTAACTTATTATGAAGGTTACTACCACAGGCATTTCAGACATGGCACTTCAACAAGGACCTAATGAAAACGCTACAGGCTCTTACATCAGCACATGGAGATGCTGGACCCTCTGGCGAGCATTAAAAAATATAAACACATTCATGCATACTTGTGTGCGTCACAATGTACAGAAACAGATCATGCTTTACTCTTGAAAACAGGAAGGCAATTGTACAATCAACTCTTACATCAGTTTTGGATTACGGTGATATACTTTATATGCATGCAGCCCCTACTACTCTGAACTCACTGGATACATTCTACCATAATGCCTTCCGGTTTATAACTGGGGATAGTTTCAGAACACACCACTGTTTACTTTATCTGAAATTAGGATGGCCTTCGCTTAGTGTTAGAAGGGAAAAACACTGTCTCCTCTTTGTTTATAATGCATTACTAAATAAATTACCTTTATATCTTACATCTCTTTTAAAGCTCAAATCTCTCTCTTATAAGACACGTGCACAGGAATATTTGACTTTTTTTTGCACCAGACAAGTGGAACAGGCTGCAGGAATTGCTGAAACTAAAACAGATGGTTTCACTCAATCATTTTAAGCTTTAATTGAAGGACATGGTAACAGTGGAGTGCTCCTGTTTCTATTGATCTGCAAAGATGCTTTGTGTTAGATGTATGGCTTTATGTATTCTCTATATATTGTGTTGTTGTATTGTGTTTTTTCTCTGTGATGCTTTATCGTTATTGTATTGTATCAGGGCGTCATTGTAAAAGAGGGCACCCACTCTCAATTGACCACCCTGAATAAATAAACATAAATAAAAAAATATAAAATAATGTCACAATAGAATCAATTCAGGTTATGGGCTCCCCATAGACAAGCAGTGTAGTATTGATCACTTGGTTGTAGATTGACCAACAGGGTGGAACTTCTTTCATATCGGAGACTTCATAAATTGGCCAGTATCCGCTTTCAAACAAAAGGCCAATATCGAAAAAAAAAAAAAAAAAAAAAAATCTGGAACACAGATTTTGTACTTTGTACTTGACATTTGTATGATACCAGTCTCCAATAAAAAGAAAATGTATATATATATATATATAAAAAAAAAATATCGGCTCCCTTCCTTATATCGGTCTAACCATACTCCCTGAGGGCGGGTTGGAAATCATACTGTATTTTTGAGTTTCATCAGTAAGCTGGTATGTGTCCGCATTAGGCCTGTGTGTACAGTATCTGTGTGTGTGTTGGGAGTTGTAGTTGTAAATTGAGTTCTTAGCTTAAATCTGCCTCATGCCTCTTGAGTGTGTATATCACCTCTGTGCCTGCGTGTTGTTTGTCCTTTTCCCTCTCTGTTTGTCTTTCTTTGTGTCTGTCTGTTGTTTTTGTAGTGGCGATCACATTTGTAATTGAGTTGTAAGCTTTAATATGCCCACCTAATGCCTAATGTTTGTGGATCCATACTGTGGTGTGTGCATGCCCTCGACTGTGTGTATAATGAAACTTGTGCATGTTTGCGTGTGTGTATGTGTATTCTAAGCAATTTTTTTTTCTCCCCATAGATGCACCAAGCCTATTTAATTCTCTGTGTGTGAATAAATGTGCGTCAGGGGAACTTTCCAGAATCCTTTTGAAACAAAAAGTCATGAATTTTAATGAGGCGCTCTTTATTTCTCTTTCTGTCAGTCAGACTGACTTTTTGTAAAGAATGGTGTGTGCGGGTGTGTGTATGTGTGCATGTGTGTGTGTGTGAGTTGTATAGCAGGATGTATTAAGCAGCAGTGATAGGAACCCCCTGTGGAGTCAGATTCAGAAAGAAGAGCCAGAGACAGACTGAGAGACAGAAAGCGAGAAAGACTGGTGACTCGATTTTTTTGTTTTCTTGTAAAGGAAATATAAAATTGGCATTAAAAAGGTTGTGAAAAGTTTTTCAACTTTCACTTGCTGAAACCTGAAGTAATGCTGGGAGGGGAGGGCAGCGGAGAAACCACAACATTGCAACAATGATCCTTTAAAGCAATATTCCACTTAGTTTCATCATGGGGATTATTTGGCACATGATTGATCACCATGAAAACCAGAATATAAACTAATCGCCAAGATCAGATGCAGCTGGACGAGTTTGTAGTGTTCAGATTTTTACCTCCCATTAATTTGAATGAGCCACAAAAATAACCTGAAAACGTACATTTAACATGTTTGTGAACAGATTCAGCAACAGATTATTAAGAGGACACTTTCAAATGACATCCCTCTATTTGTGTTTTGCCATTTAAAAAAATGAAATTAACCTATAGGTCCCATATTGTGTAAAACAGGATTTCCCTTGCCTCTGTGATTCTAAAGGAGTTGGATGGTCTATCTAAACATGGTGAAAGTATCAAAACGCACGGTCGCCAACTAAATCCACACAATCCATATTAGTGCAGCGAGCCTCTAAACGAGCCGTTTGGACTTCTGTAACTTTTTGGCGTCACAAAGGTTCACTCATTACCATTTTTGTAAGAAATAATAGACTAACAAAGTGTTTTTTTCAAAGCGGTTGAGCGGTTGTCATTGTTTATTACCGGAGAGTTTTCCCTACCTGTAGCTGCCTAGCTGTGTCTCATGTTTCACTCTTGAAACGGGTAAAAATGGATCGAGAGTGTTTTTGGTACATGACACCACACACACAGCTTTGAATGGACCTCAAGACACAAAATAAAACACTGGAAAGTGTAAAATATGGGACTTTTAACATTAAGACATTAAAACTTGTCATGGTAATGAATTTCATCGTCTCTAAAAATGTCTCAAAATGCATAAAAAATGCACACAGAAAAGAAAAATTTGCCCTAAATAGTAAATTTAGATCCTATTTAATGATCAACAAGAAATTTTATTTTATATCTGTCAATTTAGTTTTTGATTCAACCAGTGGCTATGAGGATAGGCGGATACAGAGTTGAGCATAATACTAATAGCAATAATAGGAAGGAGAAGAAAATTAAAATAGGATCAATGACAAAGAGACAACAGGTGACAACGTCATTTATTTAAATAAGGTAACAACACAGCTATTACCCTGAGAAAGCTCTTTGACTTAAAATATGCAGAAAATTCAGCATGTGGTGGATCTTTTGTCTCTTATTGTATATCACACCCTAGCCCTCCCAAACACACACACACATATATATGCAAATATGGTGAAGGATATGATAATGACATGCTGAGGGATGTGCCACAATCATGCAAATAAGTTTGTGGCTCTAACATGATCGCTTATTAATAAGGCCATGCAGAGCTGATGTGTTAGTGCCTTGAATAGTCTTTTTTAGCCGGCATTGTTTTGGTTCCATGAATAGACAGTCCTTGTTTTCCCAGTGTGATAGCTCTATTCAGATACTTCTGCTTGTAGTGGATTGGATGGGGTGGTTCTCTGTTACGTAAATGCTTACAAACAAGCAGCAATATTTAGCGCTGATGCTAAAAGACTGGGCGTCATAAGGAACAATGTGTTTGTTTATTTATTTATTTATTTATCTAAAGGATCCCCATTAGCTGATGCCATGGCAATCAGCTAATCTTCCTGGGGTCCACACTTGACATACTGTACGTAACACATTACATGATAAACATTAAATTACATTCATATACTCTAAATCAGAGATTCTCAACCTTTTTCATATCAGTGACCCCTAATTTAGTCCACATTAGAGCCACGGACCCCCATTTGATGAGATTTTGTCTCTCAGACCCAAATCTGAGAATATTTTTATTGTCAGATATGATTTAGTCCAGAATTTCATGACTGTCTGTATTGTAGGTAGAGAGATAACAGAGAAACTATGATCAGAACAGTCATTCTTCTACATTCTCTAACTGTGTTCACTTCTTGTAAATATAATAAATAATGCTGAAGTTTAACAATTTGCCAATTTGCTACGGACCCCCTGGAACCCCCTCAAGGACCCCTGGTGGTCCCCGGACCCCACGTTGAGAACCACTGCTCTAAATTACATTATCAATATACATTAAAAAATGCAAGCTTACATTGATATGAAAAAAAAACAAAAAAACATTCATATACAATGTGGTTGATACTACAGCTCGACTGATATGAGTTTTTGAAGGCCGATACTGACAGTTTTGGTTTTACACTGATGACAGCCTGTATTTTGTGTTCAATATCTTTACATTTGACCATTTTCAAAATATGTAAAGACGCGTATGTAAGATATGTATTATTATATTCTGTATACTTACACGTGCTTGTGTGGAATCTGACAACAGCAACCAGTGTAGTATTGATCAATACAATACAATGAATATGTAATCAATCAAACTGCATCATATCCATCATATCAGAGGTGGACAATACTGACTATAAAAGGACAATATATTGGCCCCATATATCAGTCTAACCCAAGTGGCATTACACTTTTCTCAAAAAACATTGTGGACCCATTTTTAGCTTCCTGGGACTCATCTTTGGTTCCGGAACCAGATTTTGACAACCGACAACATAACACTTTTTATTTGAAAAGTTATTATAATACAGTACCCAATCCAGAATAAATGATTGTACACATGGCTATATAGAATAGCTTGAAGGTAAGCTATAGCTAGCAAACCTAACCATAAGGTGTGGACTATTATGGGATGCCACCAGGAGTAGTGTTAGTAGGGACAGAAAAATGGACACATGGCTGTGTGTGTGTGTGTGTATGTGTGTGTGTGTGAGAGAGAGAGAGTGAGGAGGGAGTGAGAGAGTTGTTTTTGGCCTTGAGTGTTAACACTTTGACCTTCAGATGCTGTAGGATTCCAAGACACACATGTAGATGTATGTACACAACACACACACACACACACACACACACACACACACACACACACACACACACACACACACACACACACACACTCACGTAAACAACATGAACACACACAGTTGCAGCCCTTGACCTTCTCATGGTCTTGACTCATTTCCCTTGTTGCTCGTTCTTGGTTGTAATAGCACACACACACACACGCGCGCATACACACATTTATCACGTTTGGGGTGTGTTGAGTGTTTTAAATATGAGGCTGTCCTTTCCGCCTCATTGTAGTCAGTCTGACCTTTACAAAGGACACCTTCTGCATGCTGAAAGGACTGAATATGAGAGAGAAAAAAAGAAGTATACTCTACTACTTTCGCCATTCTGGTGGATGCTTTTATCCAAAGTGGCTTCTAATACCTAGATACATAGATTTTCAATGCGGGAGGCCCCGGAGGGAACTGAACCCCTGACCCTTGCTGTGTTAGTGCCTTGCTCTACCTGCTGAACTACAGACCCTCTGTTGAACTGAGAGAACTCCAAGTCCTATTCGCACTGAATTATATTGGACGTCCATTGATTTGCAATAAATGCAGAGATTATCAGTGATTTTTAATCCTGTAAAGTAAAAATCCCAGCAGGCATGTGCTTGAGGATGGGCCAAGATATTTGGGTCTATTTTCATTTGGTGTTGTCATTCACATGGCAGAAAATGCACATTGACCCTTTAAGACACTACTCCTTTTAATGTGGTTATTGGTAACACTTTACAATAAGGGTACATTAATTAAGGGTTAGTTAATGCTTAATAAGCATTAACTAACCCTTAATTAACAGTTAACTAATGTGTCTGGTAATCATTTACTAATGGTGTTCATGTTAACTAAGGTATTAATTTATACATTATTTAATAGTCATCTTTATAAACTATTAAATAAAGTATAAATTAATACCTTAGTTAACATGAACACCATTAGTAAATTACACATTAGTTAACTGTTAATTAAGGGTTAGTTAATGCTTATTAAGCATTAACTAACCCTTAATTAATGTACCCTTATTGTAAAGTGTTACCTTCTTCTAAACACCCGGTGTCTGGTACACAGGAAGTGATGCGTTTTACGTTTTCCGGTTTGTTTGGAATAAACAGAAGAAGAAGAACTGGGTAGTTAGCATGAGCTGTGGTAGAAAGTAAAAGAAAAGAAGAAACTCAAACTGCGTCAACAGAAAATCCGAGCTCCGCCCCCACGACTGTTTGATTGACAGGTGATCTCTGGACGGTGCAGTGCAGAAACAACAAAGACGGAGACAAAACAAAAGCAATGAGGACCTCACGGATTACCGCTTTAACAAGAGTAGCATCGTAAATGGAGTCCAGCACAACATTGTCTGCATACAAGAGAGAACTTCCATCTTTCATCTGTCTGCTATGCTTTTGTGTGTGTGTGTGTGTGTGTGTGTGTGTGTGTGTGCTCGAGAGCATGGTTACGGAGCACTTCAGCACACATTATGCAGGAGGGGTTTTATCCGAGTGGAATACGAGGCTGACATACGGATAGCGGGGTAAATCTCCATGCTATTAAGCAAATGTTGAATATTAATGCTAGCACAACAGAATTATGACAGAATTACGAACGCACACAAAACGCACGGGCGCAAATTGCAGACAAACACTCACATATAAACAGGCACAGTCTATATCTCCAAGGGCTGAGAGTAAACATGTTTTTCTATATATCGACTAGCAGCAGGAATCAAAGACTTGTGTTTGGTCCCCAATGGTTTTGACACATCTGCTCCTACACCAAGATCACACGCATGTAAATCCTACCCAGACGCCTACACATGGAAATAAACATGAAAGGCATTGTGTGACTCAGGCACACATACAAACACAGGGTTTAGGGGGTAAAGGATTAAATGTTATGGGATTTGAGGAAGTTATTAACTGTGATCTGTGACGGTTTCGGTCAAATGGAAGGGGTTTTTTTTTGCCTGGTGATAAGGAAAAGCATCTGAAACGGCTTCTGCAAAGCGATTGACCTTGGAAGACGTTGATTTTGCAAACCTTGAATTTAGGAGCAAAACTTTTGCACACCTGTAGATTGACAGGTGCATAGGAGAAGACCATGGGCCGACTGTAGTAGAACAAAGGACTCCCACACAAGGCGAGGCAAGGCAAGGCAGCTTTATTTGTATCGCACATTTCATACACTGGGGCAATTCAAAGTGCTTTACAGAGTGATAAAAATACAGTCAAGGTAAAAGATTTACAATTAAAAAGTGCAAAATTACAGACAAGAGATACAAAAGATGAAAGACTTAAAAAGTAAACTAGTGCAGTTCAAATCAAGTGAAATAGAAAGATAAAAGAACACAACTAAACACACTGTCTACTTCACTTGCAATTAGAAAAGATTTATTGGGAACAACGTTTCGGTACACAGACCTTCATCAGGTTATTTTACAAGACAAAAGGAGAGACCATCCTAAATAGGTTGGTTGACCCACGTGGACCAATCAGGTCACACTACAGACTGACATCACTCATTGAGTCAAGGATCACACATAATCACATCATGGCACCCTATGGTGCCGACAATATAGACAGAAATATACAAAATGCACATTATACGTAGTTTAAAACGCACATATTCATAATAAAGGAAAGCTACCATACCAAGATAAATATTAACAATATTTTCAATATCTGGTTGGAGCTTGAAAAAACTGTCCCTAGACAAGAAAAAGAGAGGAGACGGGATTAGAAAAAAAAAAAATACATACAGTACTGTGCAAAAGTCTTAGGCATATGTCAAAGAAATCCATAAAGCGAAGATACTTTCAAAACTAATGAAATGAAAAGTTTCTGAATATCAAAAATGTACAATAAACAACAGTCTACTAACACACTAATGCAGAAAACAAATACAAATCTAAGACTTCTAAGCAATTTATATAAAGAATCTAGGGTGCCTAAGACTTTTGCACAGTACTGTATATATATATGAAGAAGAATGAAGATGAAATACAGCAAAAAGAAAATATAATATAATAATAATATAATAAAGCAGTTCCTTCAAAATGAGTCTAGAATAGACGGAAATGTCGGAAACATCACAGGAAACATCTCATGACATCACATCAAGAAGTAGCTCATCATTCCAACCCTTGGGCGACACGGTCTGTAAAGTGAAGATCCAAAAAAGCTTCACGTCTTTTAAACAAGTCATGCCACAAAAACCTAAAAGCTGAAATGTCATGTTTTGCATCGTTGAAATGTACAGCTACAGGATAATCTCGGTCATTCCTACCTGTAGTACTTTTAATAACAATAATAATAATAATGAATTTTATTTATATAGCACACTTTAAAATACAACGAAATCTCAAGGTGCTTCACAGAAAGAGTAAAACAATCACAGTACAATGTAAAAACTGGACAATTTACACAGACAAAAAACATGCGCATAACCAAAATAAGGTATAAAACGAGATGAATAAAATTAGCGACAAATAGGGACCCAAGTTTAAAAGGAAGGCACGGATGAGCCGGGACCCTAGGGGAAAGCAGAGAGGAACAGGTGAGGCTTAAGATTTGATTTAAGAACAGCAAGTGAGTCTGAGGCCCTAATCGTTCCTGGGAGCTGATTCCACTTTTATGTTCACTTATACGTTGCTTCAGCTTTCTGGTAGTTTTTGGCCTACACACGCTAAACCACGTGGACCAACGTAGCATGTGTGGAGGCACAAGTGATGACGCTTTTTATGGGAAATGCTTTGTGTGAGGATGACAAAAAACTGTTAGATTTGTAAGTGTTATTGCTTGGCATAGAAGCCTCTGTTGCATCACCTTGCGTTTCCCATAAATAATCCCCCATGTTCGATGTTTATCAGATGTAAAATCCGACTTCTTCCTGTCAGATTTCTCAAAATGTACTTATGTTGTAATGCCTAAGTCGTATGTATTGTTAATATGTTATGTTAATCATGTTGTACTCTCTATCTGTCAGTTGGTTTGTAAAGACTTTTTTTGGCATTGGTGAAATTTAAGGATGTTTTCGCCAACTAGTACAATATATTGAGCACTTAAAGGCATACTGAGCAGGATTTCCCCCCTTGAAATAGGGTAAACTCATCCAAAAATGATCCTACTCAATCACTACTTCTGGCCCATTGGTAGTGTGTCTGCCTCTGCCTTCTGTCTGGATGTACTTATTTCTGAATGTTCAGGACGTTTCTGGGCATCGACCTTTTAGCAGCAGGTGTGTCCGGCTGCAACCAAACCCACTGCTGAATCCTTTTAGATCTAGGTAGCGGTCCTGAACTCTAAAACAGAGTAACTGGTCAGAGCTAGTGTGTGTCGTGAGCTGGCAGCTAGCTACCGTTAGCGCAATCTCGGAACCCATCGTCTATCGGTCTGATGACGATTAGACTCTGGGGTTTCCGGTGTAGCCAGCGGATATCCGGGCCAAGACTTCCTCTTCCGTGCTCCGGTCATTGTTTACAGTCCAATTTGCAACTTGAAACGCAAGAATGGAGTTAGAGATTAACCGAAATGTCGTCTGGACCTAAAAAGCCCGACGTCGTCTCTCAACTCCGACTCCATTCTCGCGTCTCAAGTTGCTAATTGCAGTAGTTGCAGTAGAAAAGCTGATAGTTAAGCTAACTGCCACCTACCTGTCCAACAGAAAACAGGCCGACTCCACATCGCTCTTCATCCCCATCCTCTCCTTCAATACTCTCCAGCAGGTGAAAGCCAACAGAGTCACTCTCGTTTTGGAACGAGCCTCGTCTTTCTTGGTGTTTCGCCTCGCTGTGCTTTTTTTTACTGGTTTTTACCCTTCTGGCAACCGCAGTGAGGAGGTGGTCTCCTACTCAGTATACCTTTGAAGTCATGTGTATGCAATACAGTACCGGGGTCAGAAATTAACGGGGGCGCTCGGGGGCAAAAATGTCCTTGAAAGTTCATACAGGAAAATGCCGGTGAAATTAAAGATAAGGGGGCGAAAAAGCCCTCGATAATTAGGCGTACCCTTTCCCTTTTTTGCATTCTACCCTGTTCACTTAATCATTGAGCTGTCAAAGAAAAGTTAATTTCTTAGCCTGTATGCACATTATGTTAACATTGTGCATGATAATGTAGTGCAATTTTGCTCTCACAAATGCTGGGAAAAAAGGCTATTATTCTGGAATGCTGAGCTTCATACGGGATTTTGAAGGCGGATACCGATATTGTTGGATTGAAGCTTTAAATTTGACCATTTTCAGGCCAAAAAATTCGAAGTATTCAGTGTTTAACCCTAGAATTGTATTCTTGTCAGGGTGGAAAAGCCTCTGAAACAGCATTTAGACCAGTGTTTCTCAACGTGGGGTCCGGGGACCACCAGGGGTCCTTGAGGGGGTTCCAAGGGGTCCCCATCAAATTCATGAATTGTTAAACTTCAGCATTATTTCATTTACAAGAAGTGAACACAATTAGAGAATGTAGAAGAATGACTTGTTTTGATCATAGTTTCACTGTTATCTCTCTACCTACAATACAGATAGTCAGGGGATTCTGGACAAAATCATATCTAACAATAAAAATATTCTCAGATTTGGTGCCTGAGACACAAAATCTCATCAAATGGGGGTCCGAGGCCCAAATGTGGACTAAATTAGGGGTCCTTGATATGAAAAAGGTTGAGGATCACTGATTTAGACCATCATGGGACGCTAAAACTCTCCACTGAAAGCCAGACTAATGAAATAGTTTTAGGTGTGTTAGCAGCTCCTTGAACCTGATTTTGACACTCACACATGATGCATCATTTGAAAAAGTTGTCAAACATTTTTGAGAAAAGGAGAAAGGAGAAAGTGTCCCAAGTCTATCGCAGTAATTGAGTCAGATGCAGACGAATTGTCCTCCAGAGAGACAGCGTTCATTCAATTGTCCCTCTGCTTTACAAATGGCACGTCGATTTGTCCAAGTGTGTGTGTGTGTGTGTGTGTGTGTGTGTCTATTATCTCCTCATCTCTTGTTGACCAGGTTTGAAGGTGACTCTGAAAAGGAACCCACAGTGTCTCGTCTCGCTCTCTCTCCCTCTTTCTTTCTCCTCTTCTCCCTCCCTCTCTCTCTCTCACTCTCTCTCTGTTTGTGTCTCTCTCTCTCTCTCTTTTATCTATTTCTATCCCTCTCTGTCTTTTCTCCCGCTCCCTCTCCTCTCAACGGGGAAAACACAGCAATCAGTATCAACAGCTCTAATTGTCTGCCGCCAAACAAAAGCCCTGATGAAAAGGAGAGAAATGGCTTTTGCTCTTCCTCTCTTGATTTCATTTGTGTGTGTGTGTGTGTGTGTGTGTGTGTGTGTGTGTGTCAGAGGGAGAGTGTGTGCTTCATTCCCTAGACCAGTGGTTCTCAACCTTTTTCATATCAAGGACCCCTAAGTTAGTCCACATTAGGGCCACGGACCCCCATTTGATGAGATTTTGTCTCTCAGACCCAAATCTGAGAATATTTTTATTGTTGGATATGATTTCCATGCCATATTGACGTATTGTAGGTAGAGAGATAACAGTCAAACTATGATCAAAATAATCATTCTTCTACATTCTCTAATTCTGTAAACTTCTTGTAAATGAAATAATGCTGAAGTTTAACAACTGATACATTTGCTGGGGACCCCCTGGAACCCCCTCGAGGACCCCTGGTGGTCCCCGGACCCCACGTTGAGAACCACTGCCCTAGACAAGCAGTTTTGGGTGATAATGCTTTACAGTTATTGAATTACTTTTCCCCAGTAGGGTAAACAATTATCATTTGAATTTCAGTTACAGTTACAGTATTCCCACTACAGCCCATATACACTCTAGTCTATGTGGGAGTAGTTAGTGTTTGAGTGGAAGATCAAATGTGAAGGAAAGAATGTAATCAAGTGTGAAATATTTTTTTTCAAATAATTTTTATGACTGATAAACCGTTAATAAATGCCCGTTTTTAATGTGATGCTGGTTAGACGCACACACACACACACACACACACACACACACTGCCATTTACCCCTTTCTGCATTACTAAATATACAATTGCCCAGATAACTCCTGCTCTCTCTCTCTCTCTCTCTCATCTGCAACATGCCTAGTATCCCAATGCGTACACACACACACACACATACACACACACACACACACACACACACACACACACACACTGTAAGATCCCTATAGAGAAAGCCTTAATAATCTCATTAATGGTAATAATGAGGTGATTTGGATTCCAGAGGGTCTCTCATCCCTCCCCTCCCTTCACTCCTCACTAGCCTAAGCACCTCTACACAGTCGGCTTTAAGTTGCCGTGGAAACAGACACCTGTGTGTGTGTGTGTGTGTGTGTGTGTGTGTGTGTTGTTACGACCCAGAAGGAGTTACAAGGGAAATGAGTCATGACCATGAGAAGGTCAAAGACTGCTCTGTATGTGTGCGTGTGTGTGTGCGTGTGTGTGTGCGTGTGTGCGTGTGTGTGTGTGTGTGTGTGTGTGCATTCATGTATGCATTTCCATCTTATTCCTTTAGTGTGTAAATACATCAACCTCTGTGGCTATGATTCCCATAACATGTGAAGGTCAAAGTGTAAAATGTGTGTGTGTGTGTGTGTGTGTGTGTGTGTGTGTGTGTGTGTGTGTGAGAGAGAGAGAGAGAGAGAGAGAGAGAGAGAGAGAGAGAGAGAGAGCAATCCTTGCACAACCCTGAATTTCAAATCCATATGAAGACCACTTGATGGTGTCAGTATCAATAATTATGTAATTCTGTAATAGCAATAGTAATATGTATTGTAATAGGTATTTTAATGAATTAATAAATCAACATTTGGTCATGTTAGATTTAGGGTTTAATTAGGGTTAGGTTAAAGGTAATTCATATTAATATTAATATTTAATAATAAATTTGACACTTTTCATGCCAACAATTAGAGGTATTCAGTATCATTTTTATTATAACAGTGACAATAATAATAACAACAATAAAACAATTATAACAACAATAAAAATGTAGAGCTCATTGCCAGTCAATTTTCAACTCTCATGAGAAACCTTCATGTTGAACACATTTCTCTCTCTCTCTCTCTCTCTCTCCCTCTCTCCCTCTCTCTCTCTCCCTCAGAAACCTGTCGAAGAACCGCATGTTGACCACGTTGTCCTGGCAGGTCTTCCAGCATCTGCAGCTCTTCGAACTGTAAGTTGAACCTCATCGTTTTCCACTACAGCTCCACTGGCCGTGGACAACAAGGGTTCTATATAATACCCGAAAATGGTTCTTTAGGCTTGTAACATAGCAAAACCCTTTGTGTTGCTATCATGAACCTTCTATAGCACCAAGCTCAAATTGGTTCTCTATAGGATCTTTAACGTGCAAAAGAACCCGTTTCGAAAGGCTCTCTATAGCAGTGATTCTCAACCTTTTTCATATCAAGGACCCTAATTTAGCACAAATTAGACCCACGGACCCCCATTTGATTCGATTTTGTCTCAAATCTGAGAATATTTTTATTGTTAGATATGATTTTGTCCAGAATTCCATGACTATCTGTATTGTAGGTAGAGAGATAACAGTGAAACTATGATCAAAACAGTCATTCTTCTACATTCTCTAATTGTGTTCATTTCTTGTAAATGAAATAATGGTGCTGGGGACCCCCTGGAACCCCCTCAAGGACCCCCTGGTGGTCCCCGGACCCCACGTTGAGAACCACTGCTCTATAGCGCCCCCCCACAAATGCTTCTCCATCAGACCTCGGTCAGTCTAATCACCAAAGTTGGCAGGTTCACTCCCCCGGCTACAGCCCATGTGAGATGTGGAGGTTGGCTGGTGTTGCATTCCCAATGTCTGCTATCTCTGCCAAAGGGCCCTTGAACTCCAAACTGCTTAAAGGAAAGTGTATGAACAGGCTGAACCATGTATTGTGCACCAATTTTCTGGGGAGAAGCAGAGTAGCTGGCTTACTGAAATTGTTTAGATCCCCAACCCCCCTAGACTCCACCAGACTAGCACCAGACACCCCCCTAGACAAAGCCTTATGCCAGGATAATTCAACAAAGAGGTGTCTCCAACTGAGGTGGGAGAGGAGAAAAAAACATTGTTTGCAAGGGGAGCGTATCTATGTTCCCAGGGTCCTATGTTCCCAGGGTCCTACGTTCCAAGGGTCCTATGTTCCCAAGGTCCTATGTTCCCAGGGTCCTATTTTCCCAAGGTCCTATGTTCCCAGGGTCCTATGTTCCCAGGGTCCTATGTTCCCAAGGTCCTATGTTCCCAGGGTCCTATGTTCCAAGTGTCCTATGTTCCCAAGGTCCTATGTTCCAAGGGTCCTATGTCCCCAGGGTCCTATGTTCCAAGTGTCCTATGTTCCCAAGGTCCTATGTTCCAAGGGTCCTATGTCCCCAGGGTCCTATGTTCTCAAGGGTCCTATGTTCCCAGGGTCCTATGTTCCCAGGGTCCTATGTTCCCAAGGTCCTATGTTCCCAGGGTTCTATGTTCCCAGGGTCCTATGTTCCAAGTGTCCTGTGTTCCCAGGGTCCTATGTTCCCAAGGTCCTATGTTCCCAGGGTCCTATGTTCCCCAGGGTCCTGTGTTCCCAGGGTCCTATGTTCCAAGTGTCCTATGCTCCCAGGGTCCTATTTTCCAAGTGTCCTATGTTCCCAGGGTCCTATGTTCCCAGGGTCCTATGTTCCCCAGGGTCCTATGTTCCCAGGGTCCTATGTTCCAAGTGTCCTATGCTCCCAGGGTCCTATGTTCCAAGTGTCCTATGTTCCCAGGGTCCTATGTTCCCAGGGTCCTATGTTCCCCAGGGTCCTATGTTCCCAGGGTCCTATGTTCCCCAATTCAATTCAACATTATCATCAATTCATCAGAAACGCTGACACTCCTGTGTTCACCTATGGACCTGCTAAAGTAGATATGTTGTATATCTAGAAGTAGATGTTGTTTTGCAGTGTTTCCTTCCTTTAAACAAAATGAAATGGATGTAGGCTGTGTGTGTGTGTGTGTGTGTGTGTGTGTGTGTGTGTGTGTGTGTGTGTGTGTGTGTGTGTCCAGGAGGGATATGTAAAAGGCAAGTATATGAAACTACAGAGTAATCTCATCTTTCAAAGTATGACCTAAATTTGATTCACTGCCTCAGATCATCAGCTTTAAGCAGAATTCAGTTGAAATACAATAAACACAAAGCCCAGTAGTGGGATGAACAATAATGCTGCTGAGTCAACATTTCAAAGTTTCAAAGGAAAATGATTTCCGTTATAATTATTATACCTATAGTGACTATGCTTCCGTTTTCAGGGCAACGTTGCATGTCTCCATTTCAAAGGATCAAATAAAAAGGAGGTGGAAATATAGCCGCTAGAGATAAATAAAAAAACAAAAAACCTTTATTTATCTCTAGTGGCTATATTTCCACATTTAGGTAACATGGTATGCGGAATTTACATTTCAAAGGTTCCAGGAAAATGATTTGTTTTTCTTTGTCTCTTGCGATTATTGCGTTTCCACGTTTAGAAATCTTTGGCATAAACAAACAAATATGCTGTAGGATATGATTTATTAACTGTGTTCATGTTCAACAGTAAATGAGTATGATGGGCATATTGTGTTTTTCCAGTCCATCACTTGCTTTTGGTTTTCTGCCATGGATTTGAAACGCATATTTCTAATACGTGGCTGCTGTCCAGGGTGCTGAAACTGAGTCTTTTTTTGGTATTTTCTGGTTTTGTTTTATCCTGGGAAGGTTCCCTGAGCACACTTGCTGTTCCCAGCATCCACCTTGCTTCATGATTACACATTTACACGCATTCACATCTGGGAGCTGCCCAGTATGACCACGGTCTTGTTACTGTTAGCCACTGGGAGCTGCCCAGTGCGACAGGGGATGTACCTTACTCAAGAGAACTGAAGGTAGGCTTTAAAGCAATATTCCACTTAGTTTTAACATGGGGGTTATTTAACATGGGGGTTATTCGGAAATAACCCCTTGAAACCAGAATATAAAGTAATCACCAAGATTGGATGCAGCTCGATGAGTTTCTAGTGTTTGGATTTTTACTTCCCATTCATTTGAATGAGGATTTAAACTAGCAACTCTCTAGTAACAAGCCTGCTTTTGCAACTATTAGGTTCCCACCGCCCCCATTAGATATACTACACACTCAAAGAAACAGCTCCATAAAAGAAAAGTTTACTGCTTATTTTGGAACCACCTTGACAAAGGCAAAGTGGATGAAAAGTGGGTACGAGCGTTTAATCTTTCTTCATGGAGCCGTTTCTTTGAGTGTGCAGTATTTTCTCCTTTTCTATTCATAGTGTTCCCATGATGTCGCATGCATTTCATTTCCAATATGGTGCTTTGCCATAAACACAGCCAACTGGCTGTGGCTGTCAATCACCTGTTCATTTATTACAATCACCTGCTACTTTCTGTGTAATGCATGACTGTGTAGTGATGTAACAGAATACTATGAATAGTCAGTTTTCCATTACCAGTACCTCACCAGGACACCGGTGGGCTTTTATCTCTTTCAATTGCTATCATACCATTCTACCATACCATACCACACCACTATACCATACTATACCATATCACAATACCATACCATACCATTCTACCTTACCAAACCATACCATACCACAATACTACACCATACTGTACCATATCATATCACAATACCATACCATACTATACCGTAACACAATACCATACTACCATACCATACTATAGCATACTACTATATCATAACATAACACCATACCATCATACTGTACCATATTATACCATACCATACCACGATACTATACCACATCACAATACCGTACCATACTATACCATAACACAATACCATACTACAATATCATATCATACTACCATACCATACTATACCATACTACTATATCATACCATAACACCACACCATCATACCGTATCATATTATACCATAACAATACCATACAATACAATAACATCACAATACCATACCATCCCATACCACAATACTATACCATACTATACCATATCACAATACTGTACCACACTACACCATAATACAATGCCATACTACCATACCATACTATACCATACTACTATATCATGTCATAACACCATACCATCATACTGTACCATACTATACCATACCACAATACCATACCATACCATACCATACCGTACCATACCATACCATCATACCGTACCATAGCATATCATATCATACATCATACCATGCCACCAAACCAGACTACCATACCATAATACCATACCATCATACCGTACCATACCATACTATACCATACTACTATACCATACTACTGCACCATCAACAATACCAAAATACCATACCATACCAAACTATACCATATAAAATGCCATACCATATTATACCATACCATACCAATGACTGCATGGTTTGTTTACCTTAACCCTCTTATCCAGGGGGTTCTCAAATGGTTTTACATCACTAAAATGAGCATGATCTCTGAAACTCACATTGTTGTGGACATGACTAATGTAATGTGACTAATGTTCCTCCACCACAGAAGACAAACCATTGCGACATGTTCAGCAAGCAAAAAAGTTAGCTAATATTTAAGGGTAACAACTGTAACAACTTTGGTTGGGGTTAAGGTTAGCACATACTGTATGTGTTCAGAGTGTTTCTCAACGTGAATCATTGCTTTAACAGGATACGTTTAATCCAAATGTATAAATCTTTTTTATTTCTTGGAGACCCAGGCGCATAACAGCCACAATATGTATGGAAACACGTTATACACATAAAACATTCACAATGTCCCTCCATCCAATGTGTCACAAGAAAATATATGAATACCACACTAACGCCATCTCTGCCTCAGCAAAATTCCCCCACCTCATGCAGTAAATGTATTGCACGTTGGGATAAAAGATGTCTTCGCCCTGCCTGACTTGGCCTTAGGGAGTCTGAAGCTGTGGACAAGAGACAGGATGTTTGTAGGTGTTAAAAATATTCTACCAAGGGGGAAAATATCGCTCTAACCTCTGAGTGTAGGTGTTAGCCAAATGTGCGAATTCCAATTTTATCGATGACTCAGAGGTTTTCAGTTATTCTAGCGCTGTTATTTTAAGTACTACATGCAGCCAAATAGTGGTAATTAGTACTAACGTTGTACATGCTCATTGGTATATAAATGGGGATGTGACATTTTAATTTCACACATACACAATAGTCTGCATCTTATTGTATGGTGTTATATGTTATTATGGGAAGTGCACATGTGCAGGGGGTGATGTGTGTAGGTGTGTGTGTGTGTGTACATGCGTGTTTATCAAAGTGGGCAGTACTGGACACACTGTTTGATTGACAGGTGATCTCTGGGAAGAGCAGTGCAGAAACACCACAGCAATGAATGCTGAGCACCAAAGATGGAGACAAAATTAAAAAAACAAAGAATCTCACAGATTACGATTTTAAGAACTGAGAAAAAGCCAAGTAGCTGGGTTTTTTCCTATTTAAACTACAGTGATTTTGTGTTGAATGTAAATAGTTCTTGGGAACAATTACTCTTCAGTTGTCCAAAACAGTTCATTAAAGGAACGCACCAAGTCCTGTTGATCAACTTAGCCGCTAAATTATGAGAACATAATCAAGTTTATTTGTGTAGTCCTTAATCACAGTTGCAGTCTCAAAGGGGCTTCTCATTTGGAAAAAAAAAAAGAAAAAGATAATAGATCATAAAGAGGAAACCCCAGGCGTGCTGAG